>NC_089594.1:62132836-62432836 GCF_019320115.1 Miscanthus floridulus
GGTGCTGCCATGACACCTGCAATGTAGAGGTAGTCGTGGTACAATTCTCCATTCGTTGGTGTTCCATTAGTAAAGATGGCAACGGGGCGGATTCGGATCGGGTGGAGTCTCCGCGGAAAAAACGAAACCCAAGAAAGTAAAACCGAATCCGCCTCGAACCCCGATTCGGGTGCAAATCCATCCCCGAAACCGAAACCACGGATCCCCGAAACCCGACGGATTAACCGAAACCCGAGAAAATTACAACAGATCAAGTGATCAACAGACAGACTGACAGAGCAAATGAGCAATACAAAACATGATATATTAGCATAATAGCTTGCTGATTCCAAATGTTTTAAGCAAGTAGAAGCAGGCTACCAGGTAGCCGATAGCCATGTCCAGATTCTAGAACCAGAAACATCAAACATGCAAGTTCAGTACAGTACTACTACAGCAGTACAGCTCACATATTACAGATTTACAGCCCAAACAAATAAGAGTTTTTTTTTATCAAATAGATATGCAACTTGAGACAATCATCTTCACTTGAGGCACACACTGTCCAGATTACAACAAAGTTCATCATTCATCAATTATGGTGGACTCATCTTCATCCTGTGAAATAAAAATAGGGACTAGCTCATTACTTTCAATGCATTGTAAATTCACAAGTTAAATATAGAAGGAAACAACAGCAGTACCATTTCTTCATCTTTTTCATCAAGACAAGTCATCAAAGCACCAACAAAAGATGAATGAGACCCTGCATGGATATAATATTCACAAATTAGTTTTACAACTTAAATAGAATGAAGACCACATACTTACAGAAATTGCACTTACCTAACATGTCATTATGAGACCATGCTTGCATACACATAAGTGCCTCAATCATTGATGGTGCAAGCCTACTACGATGTGGACTGATTATTCTCCCACTAGTGCTAAAGGCTGACTCGGATGCCACCGTTGTCACAGGAATAGCAAGAACATCACGTGCAATTTTTCGTAATGTTGGGTATTTGAGCCCTGCAACTTGCCACCACTGTATGATATCCAAATCTTGTGTCCTAGGCAGCAGTGGCTCTTCCAAGTACAAATCCAACTCTGTTCGCACATAAGTGGAGGTCACAACTGGTATTTTGGACATCCAATCATCAAAAGTGTCCATCCAATCTTCATCGTCCCTCAGAGTAGGAGCTCTAGGTCTAGTTTCAGCACCATCTGTTGTGGCAACATCCTCAACAGTATCTTGATATTCCAAAACCAAATTATACAACAAGTCTTTCACTTTGTTGGAAGATTCCACAGCTACACTTTCTGACCCATGAATTTTATGAAAAAGAGCATTCAACAGATGTAATTTAAACCTAGGATCCAGGACAGCAGCAACAGCCATCAAACCATGCACATCTGACCAATACTTGTTAAATTTCTCTTTCATTTTAATAGACATTTCTTCTATCTTAGGAATATCACTACTTAGCCACTTCCTAATTGCCATAAAAATGTTGCATATTTTGGGAAAGAAAAGGTTGGCTGTCACATATTTAGTGCCTGATAGTACCTCAGTTACATCATAGAACATCTTCAACCTATCACAAAGCTCTCTAGAAAACTTCCAATCTTCTGCAGATGGAACACATGGAGCACGAGAAGCAAGACGCTCAAAAACATCTTGGTAAAGTAGTGCAGTGCTAAGCATAGTATAAGTAGAGTTCCATCTAGTTTTGCAATCAAGAGCAATTCTTTTTTCATATTTTCCTTTCATTTGTGCTGCCATTTTCTCAAACTTCTCATGTCTTTTAGGAGTTGCAGACCAATATGCAACACTATCACGCACTTTATCAATTCCCTTCTCCATGACACTCATTCCATCTTTTACAATCAAATTTAAAATATGTGCAGCACAACGCATATGAATTAATTTTCCCTTCAACATACAAGAGCGGAGTGGTAACTTGCCTTCTATAGCAGCCTTATTCTTTGAAAGGTCATCACCATCGGTGCCAATCATAGTCTTCATGAGGTTATCATTGACACTACAATTGTCAAGAGTTATAGTCGACAGATTCCTCTCAATATGCCAATCTAGGAGAACTTCATGAAGAACCTCTGCTATAACCTCTGCTGTATGTGGTGCTGGAACATAAATGAACCTACAACAATAAAATATGTTAAGTGGTTGTGCTGGATAGATTGGTCTCTAGGCAAAATGCATGTTAAGTGATTGTACTGGACACAAAATGATGCAATTTATTGTTACCTAATAAGAAAACTTTTTAGCTTCCAATCATCATCAAGAAAATGGGCTTGTAACTGCCATGTAACCTTTCCTCTGGTGGTTTGCTGTCCACAAGTCCGTAGTAACAGCAACACGAGAACTCAATTTCTTGATATAATTCACCATGGATTGCTTTTGAACTTGATACATATCAAAGATATCCTTCCTGATTGTGTTTCTAGACACTAGCTTGAATGCTGGTTGCAATGCAGCACAAAACTTTTTAAATCCAGCGTGGTCCACCATGGACAGAGGATACTCATGGACAATGATCATTAAAGCTAATTCTTTCCTAGCAACATCTTGATCAAACACATACTTCTCTAATGTGACTGAGCCATCCTTTGGGTTTGCAGATAATTTAAGAGAAGACTGTGTTAAACCCTTTCTACAAGCTCTATCCTGACATATGGCTATGTGATTCTTCAAATGAGTTGTACCATTTCTTGTTTCCCCACCTAAATCTCTCTTACACCATATGCATCTTGCTTTCCAAACCCCTTTTACATTAATCAAATCAAAGTCTTTCCATACTTCAGATCTTAACTTCCTCTTACTACCAACAGGGACATTATCTTCTACCTCTACCACATCAGTGTTACCTACAGTTGCAGAATCAGTTGTCGGTGCTGCTGAACCGGCTACGGCAGGCGGTGTTGCTGACTCGGATGCAAGACGAGGACGCCTTGGAGGACAAGAACCCACAGATTGAGATACAGCAGCAGCTTGAGATCCACTTGTATCACCAGGAGTCGACATTGCTCACCCTTCCTGACAAATGAAAAAGGAACATACATTATTACATGGTCACATGACAAGATTGAGAAAATGGAACATACAGCAGCTTCAGATCTAGGGGAGGGATGTGCCGTCGTACCTGGCCTGTTGGATTCGTCGGCGAGGTCGGAACTCGGAAGGTCGGCGAGGCTGGCAAGGTCAGCGAGGACGTGGACTAGGGTCACGGACTGATGAGGCCACACGGCCGGCGAGGGCTCTCGTCGAGGGCTCACTGGCTCGGGGCGCCGGGTGGGAGCGGGCGTGCAGCCGCCCGCCGCCGTGCAGGTCGAGACCGCCGCCGTGCGCCGGTGCCGCACTGCCGTGGTCGCACTCGCGGAGTCGTCGCGGTCGCGGACGGCGGACTCGCCAGCGGACTCGCGGACCTAAACCCTAGACGCGGACTCGCGGTCTCTCAACGCAGACGCCGACTGCGGTCCTGCGGAGTGCGGACTGCGGTGCGGTCCTGTGGCTGAGGCCTGAGGGTCTGAGGGGAGACTGGGAGAGGGTTCCTATTTTTTCAGGCAATATATACTAGGGTTTCTTAGCTGGGCTTTTAGTGGGCTATGTATTCGGGGCCCCGATGGAGTATCCACGGGTGAAAAATAGAGTCTGCCCCAAACCCGCAGAGTTTTGGGTATCTGAACCCGCAAATCCGTGGGCGAAAAACAGGCACCAAAACCGAGACCCGAGAACCCGAAACCCGCGGATATCCGCACCAAACCCGATCCGCTGCCATTTTTATCCATTAGCGGGGTCACCTCCTCCTGCGTTGACTCCATTCCACAATCCTTGTCGTCGTCCACGTTCTCTTGGTCCGATCGTCAGCTACTCCGCGAAAGCGACACGCAGGGAAAGAGAGCACTCAACACTCGAAAAGACGACAAGACGCAGGAAAATCCAATGAAACCAGTGAGGTAATAAGAAATACACGGCTTAGCCCTCTCGGCGGTTGTCCGATTTCCTCGGGCCAAGAATCACAAGTGGTGGTTTGCTAAGCACAAGCTTAAGTCATGGCCAAGCCAGTATGGCTTTACGATAAACGGTTTAAGCCAGAGCTTATCCAAAGCAAACACCACGGCTCACGATCTTTTGATCTAGTGTCATTGAATTGACGAGGATTGGAAGTCGGGCCCCAAGAAGAAGAACGATGGGGTTCGGCTCTTATAGCCTTATCCCGCAAGTCACAATTGGACACGAGTAGCATACAAGAGCTATTAACAACATTGTGACTTGACTCCAATGTACTTTGGCTCGTCCGCTATGGTAGAAAGCTGTAGCGCAAAGAGATTGGACAGCAACAGGTCCTCTTGATCCAATCGCCCTGGATGAGGTGGAATCGAACAGAGCGGGCTAATAGGGCAATAACAGCAAAGAACAGAGGTCTATTCCTTCCGGCACACACCACGACAGAAGACAGGGCATCGGAAGGAGCGACTCACTAAAGAATGCAAGTGCGCAAACCACCCATAGGGTACCCGACCTAGGTGCACTGGCACTAAGTCATCTCTCTGATTCGCAGCGGTGCGGTTGTCACCGCGAGAATCAAAGAAACACGATGGTCGAACGGGGTACAACACACAAGGGCTTGTGCACAAAGAAGCAAACAAAAGCAAAAGAGAGGCGTAGCTCCATGGTCATGGCGAGGCGAACTCGCGGCCACAAACTACACCAACAATCAGCGATAAGAACCAAACACGACCGAAAGACGCAACAACTCGACATGACTGCGGAGTAGCACATTCCATAGCTGGGTGATAGATGAATTCCTATAAGACAGTCATGAACGGATAGGTCGTAAGAATAGGGCCCAACAAGGTAGATATGCGTAAACGGAAAGATGCGAGATGGGGCTTTCCCTGGTCTCGATAAGACATACAACTAGGGTTCATGGTCCAGAGGGTACGGCTTGTAGTAGACGGGGTCATGATATCTCCTCAATGGCACACACTTGCAAGGCAAGGCGACCAGGACGTCGGAAGACTCCACTTGTCATCGGTATGATGCTAGGGATTACACGGTTTCTCAACGGTTCGCCCTCGTTTAATGAGGCAGCCGGAATGTTGGTAATGGACTCAATACCACGACGGCACGGTGCTAGGTCATGTGGTGCATACTAGGGCTTTGTCCGTGGATTGTGCAATGTGACTACTTCAAAAGGCCTTTAGTGCGGATCCCGGTAGATCTCGACGGCATGTTTTTGTAACTCGAGGTAGCTAGAATAGTGGTGAAACACGGGCAAAGGGTTCCACGGAACTGTCAGGGCAACCAAAAAGGGAATCCTGCAGTCCATGATGCGGCGATCAATACCACGTGGTCCAATTATGGCTTCGGGGCTCACGATGAGGTCATGGTAACTCTTCGCAGCGGCAAGGCTTGGCCACGACGGGTTTTATAGGCGACAAGTCCTTTCCGGCGTCTCCTACGCCGTGGATCCATTTGGCTAAGTCCGGTCTCGTGCTAGTGAGTGCGGGCGTCTCTAGGAGCTAGAGCTCCGTCGCAACGTCAGAGACGGCGATCAAGGCTTGACTCATTTGGGCGTGGTTTACGGTGGACGAGGCATGGCTTTAGAGAATGCTTCAATGGTAGTCGGCAACCACACCGGCGTTCTTGGAACTCCGGCGGTTCGATTTGGCTTGGGTTAGTCACATGTGTGTGCTTGTGTCCAAAGGCCGGAGGTGACCTCGGTCTACGCGTCCCATGATTGGAACGCCATGGCCGGTAAGCAAGGTTGGGGTTGGAAAGAGGGGCTCGGTGGTGGCTGTTGGACAGGGCTCAGCCATGGTTCGTGAAAGACACTGCAAGGGGCCGGCTTCTTCCCTGCACATAGAGTCACATGGCTCGAAGGCCAGACACAATGATGGACATGGCCAGGTGGTGCTGTTGTCCACTGGCATGGTGGCGTTGCGGGGTCGCTTCCTCCCGTTTGTTCGGGTAGGTCGTTGCGGTCTTGGAATGGGGGCGCGTCGAGGTGCTGCCACCGTGCCTGGGGCATGGACGAACATGCTGCGGCAGTGCTTCAAGGCGACGGCTTGCTATTCTAGCTGCAGCTTCAGCAGGCGATGCAGCTCCTGCTCTCGGCCGTGGTGACGTCGGTGCGGATCAAAGTGGAGGGCACCGGTGCGGCCTTGGTGAGGCACAACGACATCAGCACGGAGGGGCTCACCGTGGCCGAGACAGGGTCGGGGCTTGGCGTGGCCACGACCGAGGACGAGGCGCAGAGGGCGACGAAGTATGGACACGGCTTCGGCGGTTCGTCGTGGATGCGGTGCTTGGGGACGGGGCGAAGCTTGACGCGGTCACGGCTCCACCGGTGGTGCCTGCGGACGCGTCGTGGCGAGGATGGCGCCTCGGGCTCAGCCTCAGGTCCAGGACGGCGCTCGTCGGGCGGCTGGGGAGCACGGCATCGTGGGTGGTGCCGCGGCTTCGGTAGCGGCCCCGGCTCGGCGTGCTTTGGAGCAGCGTGGCGAAGGTGCTCGGCGTGGCTGTGGATGACGTCGCCGTGGCGAGGTGGCGTGGACGCGGCGGCCAGCGTGGAGGGCAAGGGCGCGGACAGCTGCGACGGTGGCATGGCTTGGCTAGGCGGGGTCGCTAGTGGCGTGGCCCTCTGCCATGGACTTCGGTGACGACGAGGCCGAGCGCCGCGATGGCGAGCAGCGGCTCCGGTGTGGCAAGGCGCTGTGGACGAAGAGAGGACGCGCGGTGGAGCAGTCCCGGCAGCGGAGTGGACCAGCGAGGGGCCACCGGCAGCGAGGACGACGGAGCCCGGCGTCGGCGGCGCGGTGCGTCGCGTTGAGTGACTCCGCGGCGAGCTCGGAGCAGCGGTGCGCGGCTAAAGTGGAGAGCGAGGTCATGGCCGTGGCAACGGTTGTGGAGAGCGGCGGCGCATGGAGGAGGAAGAAAGGAACGACGGCGGTTTGGAGGAAGAAGAAGAGGGGCGGCGGCGGCTCGGCTATTTATGCTCACGGCTAGGGCAGCCAGGGGTCACGCACGGCGGCGATTCTCGGGGTCCACGCTCCCCGGCCACGCGGCGCGCATCGAGCGAGGGGGCACGGGGCGAGCCGAGGGCGGGGGGCTGGCGTTGCGCGCACGCAAGCTTGCAGCGGGCGAGCGGCGGCGGCGTGGGAGCGAGGTCGTGTGTGCCCTAGGGTTCCGAAGGGGCGGCTTGGGTCGGCTGGGCAAGGAGAGGGGGGCTCGGTGAAAGGGGCGGTCGCAAGGGGGTAGCTGGGCCGACCTTGCTGGGCCGCTTGGCCGTGCGCGCGAGCGGGCCTCCGCACTGCTGGGCCGAGCAGCTGGGCTCTCTGCGCGCGCGAGGCAGGCCGCGAGGGAGAGGAAGGGCGAGTGGGCTGGCGGGGCGGGCTAGGCCGGTCAGGCGCGAGCAGGCCGAGCTGCTGAGCTGGTTGGGCCGGTTTGGCTTTCCTATTTTCCTTTCCCCTTTTCTAATTCCTTATCTATTTATTCCTCTATTATATTTACTTCCAAAAGCTCCTAAATTGGTATACACGTGTTGGCCAACATGTACAGCTCCCTAGTGGGGTCCTCTAGGGTTATCTACGGGTTTAGGGTTAAGTCCCACGGCAACAATAGTGTCGAGTTATGGTTGTTTTAATGAGAAGAATTCGAGAGAGAGGTTCAAGGGAGAGTCGGAATAATCTCGCGAGGAATCCAAGGGAGTTTGCTATAGATTGTGCTTCTCCAAAATGAACCAAGACTCAAAACACGAGGCAACAAAAGAGCTCCGGCCAAATCTCTACAAACAATTCTGTATGCCTGCAACGTTTCGTTAGCGGGGTTGACTCGTGTTGGACCTAACGTTTACATGCTTCACACGATTACAGGAAATTTTTTAAAAGTTCATAATTTTTTGGTTTCTAGAAAATCCGGGTTGTTTACAGATCGATCTGGTCGAACCTTACTGGTAAGACTTTAGATTGGAAGTTATCGATTAGTGGTCTTGTTTATGATCAAGGTATGTACCCTGTTTGTTTGCTATGACTGCATTGGCTATTTTAATCGATTTGCCTATACTCTAACACATATAGCATGTTTTCATGAATCTATCAACGTATAGATGGTTTTATAGATTCTTTGACTTTAGTTGTTATCATTATCATAGCTGCATCGATCCAGTCGAACCTCACTATTAATGATAACAGATTAGATTCAAACTGTTTGTAGATTATTTATATTAGACAGTCGATTTGTTCACATGTTATACTCTTTTCATCAAACTCTATCGGCTCAACACTTTATATCGATCATGTTCCATTTAGCTGATGATGCTTTCTTATATCGCTTCTTATGGATCCGTCGGATATCGACTATTTAGTCGATAGCCTTATTGAATCTGGCTATTTAGCCATACATTTGGAACTGTTTGGTGCAACACCGATATGTTCCACTCTAAATTACTGATAAGATTTTCTCTCCTTGCCAATTGTAGGTCAAATTGACTGGCACGTCGTTGGGTTTTCAGAATTGGCTGGTTCTGTGTTGAAGCCAAGCAGATCTCTAGTCTCGTTCCACTCAGATCTTCCGGCTTGCTGTGTGTTGATCACATCGCCACATTTTTGTGTCAACAACTATCTTTCTTTGAAAAAAATGAGGTTCTAAAAATATCATGCCTGTTTTCCTGAAAACAAACATTGTGCATCTTGAAAGAACAATGGAAAGAAAGAAGCATCCAAATCAACACAGCTCATCCAAAGGGGATTCTCTGAGGGTGACGATCAAAGGATGATAGAGTCAGTCTCTTGGACCTCATCACATAGGTATCTAGGATAGAGTCATAGACATCAACTGGTCCCAATTGCCATGTTTGTATTGGAATTCAATTGTTTACAATACATGGATGGATAGATTTTGATATGTAAGGATCTGCTAAAGCCAGTCTGGTTTTGGTTTGAGCTAAGGACGCGTGATGCCTATGGGAAAAATGAACTTCAATTCCTAGCTAGATACTAGAGACCACTTGGATAAATGGGATGGTACAGACCAAGGCATAAGATCCTCGTAGGTGTCAGCACATAATGGACTTTAAGGCATACAGGCAACAGTGGTAGCTCTCTAGGTTAGGTCTTGACGTCTTGTGAAGCACATGGTATATATGGAATCATAAGCACAATGTGAATTGTACCATCACACGCATATATTTCTCTAGAGAAGATGAAAGTACTACAGAAATCATTCGTTCTAACTAAAAGTTGAGTTGTATGTCTCTGACAATTTCTTGAACTATGCATGGTTGAACAAATTGCAGTGACTGCTGACGAATCAAGCTATGGTTACTTCTTCACTCATTTAAATTCTGTAATTTGTTTGCTTGAAATGATGCACATAGGGGTTGGATTTGATATGCCTAGAGGTAAATTAACTAACTTATTGCAGGAGCCACAATGCCCTTGTGAAGTTGAGGAGGTCAAGTACTAAGGAAACACCAAAAAGAATCAAAGGATTCTGGAGCAATGGAGATTGCTCTACAGAGCACTAGCTTTTTCTCCCTCCTTGCTTTCTTTCTTTCCAGGTGAGTACTATCAAGGCCGGTATAGTGGAAATGAATCTCTCTATCCAAATATTCAATCTTCCATGCTTGTGCCGGATGTTTGTGTCATGTATAAAAAAATTTGGAAAAGAAACTAGAGAAAAGATCAGATAATATCTGACTTTCTTCAGATGACCCTGCAGCATCATACAGGTAGATAGCAACTGTGCCACAACATCTTTGCTCTAGCCTTGCTAGCTTTAGCTCACAGATCGAAGAGTTTTGTAGGGAAGGATGCACCCAGCCACAAAGGATATGTGAAGAAAAGATTATTGCAGTGCAGCGTCGGATCCTGGCATCGCAACGCCTCATATCTGATAAGGTCAGGCTGGTTTACAAACCAGCGGCAGCTCAATCTGCTGAGAAAAGCCGAGTGCAAGCAAGTTGCAGGGTTGATATATTCCGCGCCACAGATAAGACTGGTCAGTGAGGCGATGAGTCCTGCCTGACTGGCTGTTTCAATTCGGATGCTATTCTGAAACTTGCTGCTGAGGGGATTGATCCCTGGTTCCTTCGAAACCGGCTCATCGATCAGCCTGTCGGAATTAGTTCCATGTTTCGTATGACGAAGAGCAGTGGCCGTACCATGCGAGTATTCCCAATCATTGTTGTCGCTGGCACCATTCTTGTATGTCATACACATTCTTGTAGCTTCACGTCTTCACCACAACAATTTACTGTACCAGCTGTACATTCGGGAAAATTCGATCAGTTTGTGTTTGTGTCTGAATTTAGCTGTGATGACAGGTGTTTACACTAAAATTTAGTAAGCTTACCCTGAGAAAGAAGAGATCGGCTGATTTCCTAAAATAAGTGATATTTCGTGGTCGAAGATAGTTGATCCGTGGCAGAACGCAGCTTTGGCACACGCACAGGATCAATTCGGAAATCAGACGTGATTGCCATGCCCAAGAAGGAAATAAATTATTATTTTGGTTGGATGTTGTCACGTATGCACAAGGCATAGTTCAGATAATAGTTAATGTATATTTGCATGCATGCAAGGCACAACATCCCTAAGCATGTTGATTTGGACTTTAGGAAGCGTACTCCGTGCTTACTAGAAGGACAAAGATGGAAAGACAGCTTAAGGAAGAAGACTTGGTTACGGAAAGGACGCACATGAGATCTTGGCCTGAACTACGTGTTCCATTGGGACGGTAACTTGGAGGCAAAGAGAAAAAGATCTGTGCCAAATGATATACGTGCTATTAAAGTCCAATTGCGACACGAGCTAAGCGCCGAAATGGCCTCCCTTGTCGATGAAGAAATATTATTTAATATATTTGGATCAGACCAGGTGTTTCTCGTGTGAATATGGAAAGCAAGAGAAGATGCAAATTGGATTTTGGACGTCAAGGGAAAGCCTGTGAGGACCAAGAGATCAAAGATAAGTCAAGCGACTACCAGACCTATTCGTGAGATCAATTAGGAATAAATAAATAATATTTTAAGCAAAGTTTAGTCGGTTTAGAGGTAGACTCCAATTGGTACACGACAAGGTCCAGCTGACTCGTGCATATACGAGTTCACGGCCATTGTAATGGATATCTCTCGATCAATAAAAACAGTCTTTACCTTTTCGGTTTCACGCTAACCCTTAGGAGTAAGAGTAATATAAATCTCGACGAGTTCTTTAACAAGCAGGGCTGCATCAATCCGGTCGACCTCCGGCTTATTTGTAAGTACCGTCATGGCTTATACTTTTGTTTGTAAGGCTGTATCGGTCCGGCCGACCTCTTACGAGTTCTAGTATAAGTTAGTTATCGATCCTTATCTAGTTTAAGTACGACTGATCGGTTAAGTTCGACCTCCACTACTCGAATTAGATTGAGGTCAAGTTATCGGCTCTACCTAAGGGTCGTATTCTTCGGGTAGATTCGTTAAGTTACCGATCTTACTGATGTTCTTGTTGTCATTAGTTTCAGCAACATCAACCTGTCCGATCAAGATCGATCTAGATCAGCCTCACATCCTTTTTAGTCCATCGTTTATTTTATCACATTGCGATGGTTCTTACTTTAAATGATGGATTATGTTTTATCGACCGTTCTACTTTGATCCTGATCATGTATAGTACGCGGCCAAGGCATGTCTGATCTTGAGTAGGTTTACTAGCTAGTTGAATATGGTCTATAGCTCGCTATTATGGCCGTAACGATCCAGTCGATCCTCACTGTTAGCACTTTAAATCGGAATATATGCTAGCCAGTAGATTTGCTTTCCACCAGGCATGACCTTAGCTGTTTGCTATGCCTGCATCGGCTAAATAGCCGATTGCCCGTACTTTAACACTTATATTGTATCTTTATGATTCTGTTAGATGTGAATAGATCTATTTACTTTAAAGGCTTAATCTGTTATCTTTATTATGACTGCCATCGATCCGGTCGAACCCCATGGTTAAGGATAACGGGTTAGATCTAATGAGTTTATAGACCTGTCCATATTAAATAGTCGATTGTTCATATGATGTAATCCCTTTTCTACCTGAATCAGCTATTTTGGCCGATTCGCCTGTGCTTTCACGGATATGGCACGCTTTCATGAACCTATTGAGGTATGGTCGGTTCTATGGATTTTCTGGTTCTAGACTATCATCATCATCATAGCTGCATCGATCCGGTCGAACCTCACTGTTGACGGTAATAAATTAGATCTAGACGGTTCATAGCTCTATCTATATCAAACAGTCGATTATTTGCATAGTATATCCCCTTTTACCGGATTTATTGACTCTACACCACGTATTGATCAAATCTAATTTAGCTAGTGATGTATCTTTGATGCATACATGCTAATAGCTCAAGGGAAAGGATCATTAAAACTGAGTGCATTGTATTCGTTACTATAAAATCAATGGAAAAAGTCTATTTAACCCCCCACCTTTCATATATGGTCTACTTCACTCCCCCAACTATGAAACCGTTTGTTTTACCCCCTGAATTTTCCAAAACTGTCTATTTTACCCCCTCGGGCGGTTTTTGACAGCGGTTTTGCTACAGCAACAACGGGTTTGCTACAATAACGATGTGTTTGCTACAGTAATGGTGGGTTTGAATTCTTTTTTTTTATTTTCGGTGAATCTTTGAAAAATCACAGTAAATCATAGAAAAATCATAAAATAAAAAATCTAATTTTATTGGACTCCACATGAGTAGATCTACATAGTGAATATATAATACGGTATGCTTTAGTACAAAATTTTTACTGTAGCCTTAGATTAATTGGAAAATCTAATTTTGTCTGTAATTAATTGGAATAATTCATAGCTGCAGCTTCTATGGTCCAATTATGGTGAAATTTTTATGGTACGCTAATTATTGTATACTTGAACTATAGTAAAAATTTCGTACTCATTGGACTATGTATAACTTAGTTATAGATAAATTCTAATTAATTACAGACAAAATTAGATTTTTCAATTAATCTAAAGCTACAAAAAAAATTATACTAAAGCATACCGTATTATATATTCACTGTGTAGATCTACTCATGTGGAGTCCAATAAAATTAGATTTTTCATTTTATGATTTTTCTATGATTTACTATGATTTTTCAAAAATTAACCGAAAATAAATAAAAAAAAGGAAATTCAAAACTACAGGCACTGTAGCAAACCCACCGTTGCTGTAGCAGACCTGCTGTTACTGTAGCAATCCGCCGCTGAAAACCGCCCAGGGGTAAAATAGACGGTTTTAGAAAGTTCAGTGGGGTAAAACAGACGGTTTCATAGTTGGGGGGTGAAGTAGACCAAGTATGAAAGGTGGGGGTGGGGGTTAAGTAGACTTTTTCCTAAAATCAATCATGTCCTCCGAGCTTTACAGTCCTTAACAACCGATTTCTTCTCGTATCGTTTGTTTTAGTCGATTTTCTCGTCTAGCTGCTCTCGAAGCGGCACACTTGGAATTATCTGGGCAAAACCGGCATGTTCCACCCTAAATTACTGATAAACTTTCTCTTCTTATCAATTGTAGGTCAAATTGACTGGCACGCCCTTGGAAATTCGCAGGATCGACTACTCCTGCGTTGAAGCCAGGCAGATCTCCAGATCGTTCCGGCTTGCTGCGTGTCCACCCGACGCGGCTACCATGTTTTTGTGCTGACACGTGTTCTGGCATGCTCGGTGGGACTTCGCAGGATCGACTGCTCCTGCGTTGAAGCTAGGCAGATCTTCAGATCGTACTGGCTTGTTGCGTGTCCACCCGGTGCGGCTACCACGTTTTCGCGCCGACACGCGTTCTGGCATGCCCGGTGGGACCACAAATGTTTGATTGGAAGTTAGATGCTTTATTATCTTCCAAATCAATGTGGTACTGAATTTATCATCCATAACAAATGTTGCATTTATTCGGCCATCTACCAGGCGCTATGCATGATTTCATCAAGGCTGACATACATTAAAACATGCATGTTCCATCGGCTGAGTATTCAACACGTCAACAAGGCTGGATGAATTCATAGGCTCCATGGAAATCAAATTAAAAGGAGACAAAAATAAGAGCCGATGCATTGAATATGTCATGTCCGTCACCTGAATGTTGGATGATGGATACTTGTTGGATTACAGAGCCGATCTACTAGTGTTGGTGTTCACGATGATCGTCGACAAATAACTTATCCCGAGGCAATATCAGATTAAATCAAAGGATGCACACTCAGCTACCAGAAGCCGTCACGTGAACAAATAACAAGAACATTTACATCAGCTTAAGTATTCAAAGATATCTCCAATGCCAAAAGAAGAAGAATCGGCTAGAATCGGTTATTAACTTTGAAGTTCAAGGCCATACATACATGGGGCAAAAAGTTTCGGCCTCCGATAGCCGATTTTAGGAAGCACGCAAAGAGAAGTATTAGAGGAAGGAACTGATCAGGTTTTGGATTCTTGAGGATCTGCCATCTGCTCCACCTATAGCTACGAACAGAAGTAGCGACCAGTCGATCAAGCAAAGACGTAGCAGCCGTATGCATTTTGGACTCATGTCTCCGTGCTTCTTGAGAAGGATTTTTGCACCAATTAATTATTCGGCTGGAAGCTTCTTGTTGTCCTGAACCGCTTGGAAGTCAAAGGGGTACGTGGTCAATTTTCCTTGGTTAGTGCTTGACAATCAATCAAAGCAGAGATCTGCTTCATGTCGATCATGGCAAGACAATTTTCTGGAAGCCAAAACTGATAAGAGTTCTTCCATCGGCTATTGGCCATCGGCTATTGATATTGCATTGACTAACTCGAGTACATATACAACACATAGTTCTACATGCAAGGACTTTCACGGGATGGAGGAGAAAGATAAAAATGCTTCCATATATTGTGTAAAAAGAGTATCAGAGCTGTAATCCTAATTTGTGGAAACAAAAGCTGATAATAAAGCATATTACATCGGCTAAAGATATCGGCTCATTTGTCACGATATGTCAGATACAAGGCAAGATGAAGGTGAACAGGTCCCATACAAGGCGAAAGCAGCTACCGCAGATGACTTCTTTTCTGGCATATCCTGGCCAAGCCCGACGTCACCAACAACACGATCAGCTCGTCACAGGAGCCAACGCCGAGAAGATCCCGCATCGACTACGCATCGGAGGGCCTGAGCCCGTGGCACACGCACCCGCGCGCCGCCGAGCTCATCTTTGTCCTCTGCGGCACGCTCAGTGTCAGCTTCGTCATCATCACCAACAAGCTCATCTCCAAAATTATTTCCTAGGGCGATGTTTTTGCTTCCCCGTGGGGCCTCGTGCAGTTTCAAAAGAACATGGGTTCCGAACCCGCCACTGTCATCTCTATCTTCAATAGCTAGCTTCCCGGCAAACAGTCCATCGCCATGATGTTCTTCGAGGCTACCCGTAAGCTGCCCAACGGCGTGCTCACCAAGGCATTCCAAATCCCCGACAAGGAAGTAGACAAGATCAAGGCTAAGCTCGCCCCAAGAAGGACCGGTTATAATAAAGGTCACCTGTACAAAGAAAAATGTGAATTGCCGGAACCATCGGCAAAGCCTAAACAGCCTGAAAAAATTCACACGAGAAGAAGAGGCGCGCACGTTCACCTCCATCGACTATTCGTTCGCTTCCATCGGCTCAAAGACCAAATATACAAAAATACACCTGGCTGGATGATAATGGTATATGTCAGATTGCACAGCACCATATATCCAAGTATGTGGTGTATGACTGCTTGTATACGTGCATTATTGGTTGAAAGATGGATTTGGTGACGTTCATCGAGGATACGGTCTACAAGCAGCCACATAATGCGAACACAGGGACGGACTTGTGACAACACCTGTCCGATGTCAGTATAAGATTTTAAATGATGAGTTAATACGTCAGGTTATATCTTGGATTCTTTCATCGGCTATTGTTTCTTGGGTACGATAAATAGCCGATAGAGGTAATAAACAAAGGATAGCTGATGGCCCGTGGAATATTTTAGTACTCTACTGCCGGGGAAGCAATGCCAATAGCCGATGAAGCTAGCCCTTTATATGGTCATCAGACTCTATTAGCTGAAGGAAGCGAGATATATGAGGAGATATTTGAGAAGTAGCTTATTATTTTTCTTAAGCCAGAAGAGCATTATGCAACAGCATCTTGTGAAGAGTGGAATCGGCTGTTAAAAAAGGAATTGGCCCAATATAATATTATATGTTTAAAAGCACGGCAACAGAGAATGAGTTACTGTCATGTATACGTATCAGGTCTGATGTACACACAGGTAGAAGCAGCCGGATTTGGTTAGGATTTTTATACCGAGTTCCCTTTTATAGAAGAGACCAAGCATCTAGCTTAAAAGCCCATGGTAATTATTTGGTCACTACCAACAGTCGATTACATTTATTATTTCAAAAAGCTCGATGCCATTTAAAAGCTCTAATTTGGTTTTGGTGAATTGATGAAACCCTAAGTGCTAACCTAGTTTATCAAGTGATCATGAGATATATAGCATATTCCAAGTGGTGAAGCAAATGAAGATCATAACATGATGATGGCGATGCCATGGTGATGATCAAGTGCTTGGACTTGAAAAGAAGAAAGAGAAAAACAAAAGGCTCAAGGCAAAGGTATAAATGGTAGGGGCCATTTTGTTTTGGTGACCGAGACACTTAGTGAGTATGATCACATTTATGATCGATAGCCGTACTATTAAGAGGGATGAAACTCGTATAGAAATGCGGTTATCAAAGTGCCACTAGATGCTCTAACTCATTGCATATGCATTTAGGATCTAGTGGAGTGCTAACACCCTTGAAAATGTTTGTGAAAATATGCTAACACATGTGCACAAGGAGATACAGTTGATGGCTGACACATTTGAGCAAGGGTTAGGAACTTCACCGGCGGAGTGTTCGCCCATAGAGTGCGGATAGTCCGATGATGCCACCGGCGTCCTATATAGAAAAGACAGGGTCTCATAGAGTGGACCGGACGCTGGCCTCAACTGGACTGGTCCATCCGGTCAGTGGAAGCAGTGAAGACGCTAGCGTCGGTCTTCGACCGAACGCTGGGTCACTTCGTGACCGAACATTGGCGGGGTGCGTCCGGTCCCACTGACATGGCAGCGCATAAAGGAGACGTTGAGTGACCGGACGCTGGGTGAGTCCGGTCGGGCGTGACTAGACGCATCCGGTCATGATTTTTCGCCTCTGGAACCCTACTGGAAACGACCGGACGCTGGTGTTGGTGCATCTGGTCACTTTGAACAGCACGTCCAGTCACTACTTAAATGTACTGATGACCGTTGAGATCGGGCGATCAGCATTTGAAGCTGATGAAACGTGGCAAGCATCGGGTGAACAGACGCTGGGGTCCTGCATCTGGTCGATATGACTGGAGCGTCCGGTCACCCCGAGCAGTGCCCAGTGATGGGGTACAATGGCTCTATTTCGTGGGGGCTACTATTTAAGCCCCATGGCCGGCTCTAGCTCACTCTCTTGGCCATTTGCATTGACATAGCAACCTTGTGAGCTTAGCCAAAGCCCTCTCACTCATCTCCATCATTGATTCATCATCTTTGTGAGATTAGGAGTGAATCCAAGTGCATTGCTTGAGTGTTTGCATCTAGAGACACTTGGTGTTCGTGTTTTGCTGCGGGATTCGCTTGTTACTCTTGGTGGTTGCCGCCACCTAAATGGCTTGGAGTAGCGAGGATCGTCGAGCGGAGATTGGTGATTGTCTCCTGCTCCGATCGTGGTGATTGTGAGGGGTTCTTGACCTTTTTCCAGTGGAGAGCCAAAAGATACTCTAGTGGATTGCTCGTGGCTTGTGTGATCCTCATCTTGTGTTGGTTTTGTGGCACACTATTGAGGGTTTGGTGTGTGATGCCAATTAGCGTGTGAACCTCCAAGTGAGTGAATCACCACAACGAGGACTAGCTTGCCGGCAAGCAAGTGAACCTCGGTAAAAAACATTGTGTTCATCATTTGATTCTGAGGTGATTGGTCTTCATTGGTATTCATTCTTGTGATTGATTGGCTCCTTCCTCAACACGGTGGTATAACCATCTTGCTCACTCTCTCTACATTACCGCAAACTAGTTGTCAAGCTCTTTAGTGTAGCTAGTTGTGAGAGCTTGTTAGTATGGTTAGTGTGGCTCTTTAGTTAGACTTTGAGAGCGCACTAACTTAGTGTAGTGACATAGTTTTTGGTGTGGATAGAAACTACATATACTAGAATTGTAGTAGGTGGCTTGCATTTTTAGTAGGCTAGCGCAACACTCGCTTCACCTCATAATTGTCTAACCGGTTTGTTAAGTGTTGTTGTAGAATTTTTAATAGGCTATTCACCCCCCTCTATCCATTAGGACCTTTCAAGTGATATCGGAGCCGAGGTCACCGTGATTTGAGGCTTAACAACATTCGGTGTAAAAATGGCTCAAATCAACAACACCAGGAAGCCACCGTAATTTGATGGCACAAATTATCCATATTGGAAATCAAAGATGACCACACATATCAAGTCAATCAATAGAAGAGTATGGAAGGTGGTAGAAATTGAAATTGAGATTGATGATCCGGAGAATCCCACCGCGGGCGAAGAAGTGCTTCTCCAACACAATGACATTGCTCTAAGTGCCATTCATGATGCAATTGATGAGAGAACATTTGAGCAAATAAAGAATATTGAGATGGCTCATGAGGCTTGGAAGAAGTTGGAAGAATCATTTGAGGGCACTCAAGCCGTGAAGGGTGCAAAGGCATACATTTCTCAAAGAGAAGTTTGCAAGCTTCAAGATGAAGGAGGATGAGAGTGTGCCGTAGATGTTCCATAGGCTTCGATTGCTTGTCAATGATCTCAAAGCATTTGGAGAAGAGGTAAAGGACAAGGACTTCTTCCACAAGTTCTTAAGATGCTTATCTTCAAGATTTGGCACATTGGTCACTATTCTAGTGAGGAGTGGTTTGGACACTATGACACCAAACCAAGTGTTGGGAGATATAATGATCGATGATACATATAGAGATGATGATGAGAAGAAAGAAAAGAAGGAGAAGAAAGATGAGAAGAAGGATGAGAAGAAGAAGAGTGTGGAATTCAAGGCCACATCATCCAAAGGCAAGGCAAAGTAAGATACATCAAGTGAAGATGATGGCTCATGGGATGATGATGATGATGATGATGAGAAGATGGCTCTCTTTGTTAAGAGATTTAGCAAGTTCATGACGAAGAAGGGATACCGTGATAGAAGAAAGAAGTCTTCATCCAAGAACAAGGAAGAGTCAAGAAGGTGCTTCAATTGTGGAAGCAAAGATCATCTTGTTGCTCAATGCCCATACAATAGTGACAAAGATGGTGACAAGAAGAACAAGAAGGAAAAGAAAGAGAAGGACAAGATGACCTTAAAGAAGAAGGGTAGTTCATATATGGTCACTTGGGATAGTGATGCTTCCTCAAGTGATGATGATGATAGTGATAATGACAGACCACCTAGAAGAAGGCACTTGCAAGCATTGCTATAAATGAGAAGCCTTCTCTCTTCGACACTCCATCATGCTTCATGGCTAAGGCCACTATGGTATAAATTTGTGATGATGGAAGTGATGAAGAATATGATAATGATAATGAAAATGGTAGTGATAGTGATGATGATGAACCTACTAAGGATGAACTATTTGACATGCTAGAGATGCTAAAGAACACTTTGGCATTAAGAGAAGGGAATGCAAAAGCTTGCATAAGGAACTAAAAGCCCTTAAACAAGCCTTTGATGAGCTCAATGCATCTCATGAGAGGCTAGAGGAAGCCCATGAGAAGCTTGGCAAGGCTCACAAAAAACTTGAAAAGGCTCATTCCTCTTTGCTTGATGAGCAAAATAAAAAGAAGCATGTTGAGACTTGCAATAAGCATGTTGAGACTTGCAATATAGGCTTAACTTGTGATATAATTGATGAATCATTATCTATGCGTATCATTATTGCTCCCGCTAACCCTTCTTGTAGTACTTCTACTTCCACCTCATCTAGTAGTGATTGTCTTACTTGTGATGCCTCACTAATGGTTGAGAATGAGAACGTCAAGAAGGAGGTCAATAAGCTCACTCACACCTTGGCTAAGGCCTATGGTGGTTAGGACCGCTTGCTTATGTGCTTGGGTAGCCAAAGAGCTTCTCTCTACAAAGAGGGATTGGGCTATACCCCCAAGAAAGGCAAGGTGGCCTTTGCTCCTCACAAGACTAGTTTTGTGAAGAACAATGGTCGGTTTTGTACTAGTTGCAAGTAAGTTGGTCATGTAGAGCAAAAGTGCATGAAAAAGAAGCCACAAGCTAATGTATCCTCCATTAAGCTTGATTCTTTGTATGTACTTACAAAGGGTGCAAATGGTATAAAGGCTAAGTTCATTGGTAAACCATGGATGGGCTCAAAGAAGAAAGCCATTTGGGTACCAAAGAGCTTAGTGACTAACCATCAAGGACCCAAGTAAGTTTGGGTACCTAAAAGGAATTGATCTTTTTTTATAGGTCAATTACAAAGATGGAGGAAGGCATTGTGTTCTTGATAGTGGGTGCACTCAACACATGACCAGTGATGCAAGATTGTTCAACTCAATCAACACCAATGGCAATGATGGTTATGATAGTATTACATTTGGTGACAATGGCAAAGGCAAGGTCAAAGGGCTTGGTAAGATTGCAATATCCAGTGACATGAGCATTTCCAATGTGTTGCTAGTAAAGAGCTTGAACTTCAACTTGCTATCCGTGGCTCAATTGTGTGATCTTGGATTCAAATGCATATTTGGGGTAGATGTAGAGATCATAAGTGTAGATGGCTCTAACTTGATCGTCAAAGGCTTTAGATATGAGAATCTATACTTGGTTGATTTCAGTGCTAGTGAAGCTAGATTATCTACATGCATGTTCACGAAGTCTAGCATGGGTTGGTTATGGCATAGAAGGCTTGGTCATGTTGGAATAAAACAATTGAATAGATTGGTTAAGCATGACTTGGTTAGAGGCTTGAAAGATGTTGTGTTCGAGAAGGATAAACTTTGTAGCTCTTGTCAAGCTGGCAAACAAGTTGGAAACACTCATCCTAAGAAAAACTTGATAAGCACTAGTAAAGCATTTGAGTTATTGTACATGAACTTGTTTGGGCCAACACAATACACTAGCATTGGTGGTAACAAATATGGCTTTGTGATAGTGGATGATGACACTAGATACACATGGGTATTCTTTCTAGTGGACAAAAGTGATGTATTTGCAACATTCAAATCATTTGTCAAAGGCATTCACAATGAGTTTGAAACAACCATCAAGAGAGTTAGAAGTGACAATAGTAGTGAGTTCAAGAACACTAGAATTGATGAGTTGTGTGATGAATTTGGAATTAGACATCAATTCTTGGCCAAGTACACTCCACAATTAAATGGCCTTGTTGAGAGAAAAAATAGAAAACTTATTGATATGGCAAGGTCTATGCTTAGTGAGTACAATGTGAGTCAATCTTTTTGGGCCGAAGCTATCAACATGGCTTGCTATTGTTGCAACCGCCTCTATTGTCAACCATTGAAAGAGAAGACACCATATGAGCTCTTGAATGGTAGAAAGCCCAACATTGCATATTTTCGGGTTTTTGGTTGCAAATGCTATATCTTGAAGAAAGGCACTAGATTGGGCAAGTTTGACAAGAAATGTGATGAAGGATTCCTACTTGATTACTCCACTACAAGCAAAGCATATAGAGTTTGGAATTTGGATAGTGGTACTCTTGAGGAAGTTCATGATGTTGAATTTGATGAAACCAAGGGTTCACAAGAAGAGAATGAGAACTTGAAAGGTGTTGGAGGCATTCAACTTTCAAATGCCATGAAGAATATGGATGTTGATGAATTGAGGCCTAGACAAGTGAATGATGATGAAGATGATCTAGTGCAAGTGCTCTCTAACTCAAATGTGCAAGATGATACAAATCAAGCTAGCACAAGTGGCTCTCATGATAATGAACAAGATCAAGTGGCTAGTACATCATCTCAACCTAATGATCAAGCAAGTGCAAGCAATCAAGTTCCAATCCTCCAACCAACCAATGTTGTAAGAGATCATCCATTGGACACTATCATTGGTGATATTTCAAGAGGTGTGCAAACTAGATCAAGATTGGCTTCATTTTGTGAGCACTTCTCATTTGTGTCATCCATTGAACCAAAGAAGATAAATGAAGCATTGAAGGATGTATGATTGGGTGAATGCTATGCATGAAGAATTGAATAACTTCACAAGAAATCAAGTGTAGGAATTAGTAGAGAGACCAAAGGGACATAATGTAATTAGAACCAAAAGGGTCTTTAGAAACAAGCAAGATCAAGATGGGATAGTAGTAAGGAACAAAGCAAGATTAGTAGCACAAGGCTATACACAAGTTGAAGGTCTTGACTTTGGAGAAACATATGCCCCGATTGCTAGATTCAAAGCAATTAGGATCTTGCTAGCCTATGCTTGTGCCCACAACATCAAGCTCTATCAAATTGATGTTAAGAGTGCATTTCTCAATGGTTACATCAATAAAGAAGTATATGTTGAGCAACCTCCCGGTTTTGAAGATGACAAGAAGCCCGACCATGTGTACAAGTTAAAGAAGGCATTATATGACTTGATGCGAGCACCTAGAGCATGGTATGAGAGATTCAGGGACTTCCTACTCTCTAAAGGGTTCATGATGGGCAAGCTTGACACCACTCTTTTCACCAAGAAGATTGGAAAAGATTTATTTGTGTTGCAAATCTATGTAGATGACATCATATTTGGATCAACCAATCAAGATTTTTGTGAAGAATTTGGAAAGATGGTGGCTAATGAGTTTGAAATGTCCATGATTGGAGAGTTAAGTTACTTCCTTGGTCTTCAAATCAAGCAATTGAAGAATAGTACATTTGTGAGTCAAGGCAAGTATATCAAGGACATGATCAAGAAGTTTGGCATGAGTGATAGCAAAGCCATTAGCACACCGATGGGAACAAATGGCAACTTGGATATTGATGCAAGTGGTAATATGGTAGATCAAAAATTGTATTGATCTATGATTGGAAGCCTACTCTATGTGACTGCATCAAGGCCAGATGTCATGTTTAGTGTATGCATGTGTGCAAGATTTCAAGCCTCACCAAGAGAAAGTCCTTTGAAGGCTACAAAGAGAATATTAAGGTACTTGAAGCATACACAAAATATTGGTTTATGGTATCCCAAAGGAGCAAAGTTTGAGCTAGTTGGTTACTCCAACTCGGATTATGCGGGATGCAAGGTTGAAAGGAAGAGCACCTCGGGCACATGTTAATTGTTGTGAAGATCACTTGTTTTATGGTCATCAAAGAAGCAAAATAGTGTTGCATTATCAACCGCCGAAGCCAAATACATATCCGCCAGTAGTTGTTGTGCACAAATACTTTGGATGAAGGCCACTTTGAGTGATTTTGGAATCAAGTTCAAGAAAGTGCCATTGCATGTGATAATGAGAGTGCAATCAAGTTGACCAACAATCCGGTTCAACATGCAAGAACAAAGCACATTGATGTCTGCCACCATTTCATAAGAGATCACCAATAAAAAGGGGACATTTGCAATGAGAGTGTAGGCACCGAAGATCAACTTGCCGATATATTCACCAAGCCATTGGATGAGAAAAGGTTTTACAAGCTAAGGAATGAGTTGAACATATTGGATTTCTCAAATATGTGTTGATGCACCCCCCACTTATATGACATGCCTCTCCTTCAAGCAATCCAAGGTAAAAGTTGATTGGCATATCATACATCCTTGCTAAGGACATGTTTAGTGCATCTAGACATCTTTCACATTTAATAGGATCATTTATGAAAATCAAATGAATTTGATGATTGTATGGTACCACTATTGCTTCTATGCTTATTTTTGATCTAGTGGTAGCATATGACATGTTTGTGGGCTTGTAAACCTAGTGTTTGATCTAGAAAATGAGCTCTAAGTGTTTAACTCAACATGGTACAAGATAACTCTTATTTGGAGGTGTGAAGAAGCTTGTCCTTGGATCAAACCGAGTTAAATTTCTTTGGCAAGTATTCTAGATTAAACCAAATTTGGAAAAATGATCCTCACCCCATTGATTGACATTGATAAATCTCAACCTATCCACATTTTGAACCTTTGTGGTCATTGATGACAAAGGGAGAGAAAAACATAGATATTAGTGTACTAAGATAATGAAAAGACAACAAAGGGGGAGAAAAACAAAGATATTAGTGATATTAGTACATGGAGAGAAAAACAAAGATATTAGTGTACTAAGATAATGAAAAGACAACAAAGGGGGAGAACTTGGCATAGGGGGAGAGATATGACAAAGAAAAGGGATCAATTAAAATTTTGAGCACACAAGTAGGGGGAGCAAGCTCATGAACTTGTATGGTGCATTTGAATGTGGATCAATTAAAATTTTGATCACACAAGTAGGGGGAGCATGCTCATAATCTTGTATGGTGCATTTGAATGTGCATTTCATATGTTTGCTTGCATGGCACAAGTTTTAAATTTCAATATCTACGCTTGTGTGGTGTATGCTAGTTGTAGGTTTGAATGATGAAATGAAAATCTAGCATGCATAAGTTATCTAGTGATTTCGTTTCCAAGTGGTATCGAGCTAACCATGGTGCTAAGGATGGTATAATGGTGCACTCCGATTGGTATCATGCTTCAAAGGTCCATCTTTTATACCTTAGCATCATTTGGTAAACATTGTCTCCTATATTTCCTATCTAAGCATATGTGCAAGCTTCAATCCAAACTCTTAGCACATATGTAGGGGGAGCAATTGCTACCATATGGAGTTTATGAAACTTGTCCATATCCTTTTACACATAGTAAATATGCTTGGACAAGCAACATGGATTCAATTGAATTTCAATTCATATCTTTGTGAAAGGGTTGTCATCAATTACCAAAAAGGGGGAGATTGAAAGCTCTAGTTTGGTTTTGGTGAATTGATGAAACCCTAAGTGCTAACCTAGTTTATCAAGTGATCATGAGATAGGTAGCATATTCCAAGTGGTGAAGCAAATGAAGATCATGACATGATGATGGCAATGCCATGGTGATGATCAAGTGCTTGGACTTGAAAAGAAGAAAGAGAAAAACAAAAGGCTCAAGGCAAAGGTATAAATGGTAGGGGCCATTTTGTTTTGGTGATCGAGACACTTAGTGAGTATGATCACATTTAGGAATGATAGCCGTACTATTAAGAGGGGTGAAACTCATATTGAAATACGGTTATCAAAGTGTCACTAGATGCTCTAACTCATTGCATATGCATTTAGTATCTAGTGGAGTGCTAACACCCTTGAAAATGTTTGTGAAAATATGCTAACACATGTGCACAAGGAGATACACTTGGTGGCTAGCACATTTGAGCAAGGGTTAGGAACTTCAATGGTGAAGTGTCTGCCCATAGAGTGCGGACAGTCCGACAGTGCCACCGGTGCCCTATACAGAAAAGACAGGGTCTCACAGAGTGGACCAGACGCTAGCCTCAACTGGACCGGTGTGTCCGGTCAGTGGAAGCAGTGAAGACGCTGGCGTCGGTCTTCGACCGGATGCTGGGTCACTTCATGACCGAACATTAGCGGGGTGTGTCCGGTCCCACTGACATGGCAGCGCATAGAGGAGACGTTGAGTGACCGGACGCTGGGTGAGTCTGGTCGGGCATGACCGGACACGTCTGGTCATGATTTTTCACCTCTGGAACCTTACTGGAAATGACCGGACGCTGGTGTTGGTGCATCTGGTCACTTTGAACAGCATGTCCGGTCACTACTTAAATGTACTGACTACTTAAATGTACTGATGACCGTTGAGATCGGGCGATCAGCGTTTGAAGCTAATGACACATGGCAAGCATCGAGCGTCCAAACGCTAGGGTCCTGTGTCCGGTCGATATGATCGGAGCATCCGGTCACCCCGAGTAGTGCCTAGTGAAGGGGTACAATGGCTCTATTTCATGCAGGCTTCTATTTAAGCCCCATGGTCAGCTCTAGCTCACTCTCTTGGCCATTTGCATTAACATAGCAACCTTGTGAGCTTAGCCAAAGCCCTCTCACTCATCTCCATCATTGATTCACCATCTTTGTGAGATTGGGAGTGAATCCAAGTGCATTGCTTGAGTGTTTGCATCTAGAGGCACTTGGTGTTCGTGTTTCGCTACGGGGTTCACTTCTTACTCTTGATGGTTGCCGCCACCTAGACGGCTTGGAGTAGCGAGGATCAATGGGTGGAGGTTGGTGACTGTCTCTGGCTCTGATCATGGTGATTGTGAGGGATTCTTGACCTTTCCCCAGCAGAGATCCAAAATGTACTCTAGTGGATTGCTCATGGCTTGTGTGATCCTCATCTTGTGTTGGTTGTGCGGCACCCTATTGAGGGTTTGACGTGTGATGCCAATTAGCGTGTGAACCTCCAAGTGAGTGAATTGCCACAACGAGGACTAGCTTGCCGGCAAGCAAGTGAACCTCGGTAAAAAAATCATTGTGTTCATCATTTGAGTCCGAGGTGATTGGTCTTCATTGGTATTCATTCTTGTGATTGACTGGCTCCTTCCTCGACACGGCGGTATAACCATCTTGCTCACTCTCTCTATATTACTGCAAACTAGTTGTCAAGCTCTTTAGTGTAGCTAGTTGTGAGAGCTTGTTAGTTTGGTTCGTGTGGCTCTTTAGCTAGCCTTTGAGAGAGCACTAACTTAGTGTAGTGACATAGTTTTTGGTGTGGATAGAAACTACATATACTAGAATTGTGGTAGGTGGCTTGCATTTTTAGTAGGCTAGCGCAACACTCGCTTCGCCTCATAATTGTCTAACCGGTTTGTTAAGTGTTGTTGTAGAATTTTTAATAGGCTATTCACCCCCCTCTAGCCATTAGGACCTTTCACTATTGACATTCTGGATAGCTTCCAGAAGGCCAAGTTCTGGTAAGCAGCCGCCGGGACAAGGTTGTTCGGCTCGGTCACTTCATCATTATCATCGAGGATGTCATCATCGTTTGGGAGGTCAGCTCCCCGGAACAAAGATAAATGGTGGCTGTCGGTGCCTTGCGTCCTAGATGCCAGCCTTACTAAAAAAGTGCAAAAATACCTTCAGCAGAGGCGTGACTCCACCAACAAGATCCACAAAGGGCGCTATCGCCATCAGTAGCGATGTCCATGATGACATAGAGATGCCCAAATCATTCATAGCCATGCTCCCCAAGAGTGGTCAGACAAGTGTGGGAACTCGATGTATGGCATCACGCCAACAAGTTCTCGCTGGAATTCCTGCTTGGCATGCTCGACATCTCATCGGAGTACGACGTGTCGGCGATGGCCAACTGGGTGGAGGCTGCCATATCCGTGCGGCGACGCAAAGGTAGCAGTAGCCACAACAAGCTGCCGTAGAGCAAGGTCAAGGAGCTCACGGCCAACGACGACAACAAGAACGTGATGCTGGCAAACAGGGCTGAGAGCCTTTTCCTCTACATCAACTATATTTTCTTGTGGAGGTGGTGAACCCAAAGTAAACAAAAGTTGAATTTCTCCATCAACTCCTGGCTCATCGGCTCTTAGTTTTCTTCTCAATGTGGGGCATAGCCGATGGATAGCCAAGCGTGGACTATGACTGCACCGCCATGGCACCCTTGTCGGTCGCAAAGAGCGGTTGGCAGAAGATCTAGAAACTACCAACGAGGTGCATGATCAGTGGCAGAGGACGGATTGTATTTGAGTTTGCTAGCAGTTAGCCAGAGATTTTCTTGATGTCGTTATGAAGTTGCACACCTTAACGAATAACCCCAGCCAATTCTTTAGTTGATTTGTTGACGTGCTCATGAAGCTGGGCGGGCAATGTCTCACTCTCATCAATGGTTTTCTTGATGCTCCAAGCTTGAAGCCGATTCTCGTCCCTTTGATAAATAAGATCTAGAATATTGATCTAATCGGTTTACCATCTTCTACCATGATTGGATGAAGAGTTCAGACTTACTCAGGTAAGAGGAAAGGGAAGGAAAATAAAAGTTGATGGCCAGAAATTCTAAACATACATAAAGATGAAAAATATTACTTTTGACTGGCTCAGCATGTGGAGAATAATTTGATGACCCACTGAAGCCGATGATGCAATAGGGAATGCAATCGGCTAATTAACATTTGGAGGAATCTTCATCCATTGGCTCCTTTGGAGTGATTCATGAAGCCGATGTAAATATAATAGAATGTTATTTGAGCCAACTTAGAATTTAAAACATGAAGTTGTCAGTCTGCAAGTCTTGGATTGTCGCTCTACATATAATTAATGGCCAACAAGCAAGGAAGGAGCCAATGTCTATAAAATTTCAAGCAGAGGCACTCATTGTCTCAGAGTGAAGGAGCATACATGCAGATATGAGGTACATGCCTTTCTATGGTTGGTTCGTATATTCTTTATTACTCGTTTTTCCTACTACTTGTGAACAAACTATCATAGGAAAAGTATGCTATCTAAGTAGTTGATAAATGAGATATGGTATGATGAAAGGAACATTGCTTCTTTTGCAAAGTACTTGAGAAAGTTTATTACAAAAATTCAAAATCAATAGCTTGTCTCCTCTATGATGTTGAATTTCCTATCAAGGCCATATGTTATTATTAAAAACCTTCCACATAAGTTGCTTGTTTTGTGTTGAGTTTTGACAAGACTCGTTTACCCTTGTTGAGAGATTTATCATGCTCCCAAGATCAAGATCACGTACACGCTACATATGTGTGCTGCTTCTACACTGGAAGTACGCAAAAATATGCTTTTCATCCACCTCAAAATGTTCTGCTCCTACACTTGGAGAAGACAAGAAATATGTTTGCTAGGTTTTATCAGAATAAATACTCCAAGTTCTTGATAATATTTCTCTCAAAAGTTGTTGTAAAAAGAGACATGGGTTATGCAAAAACATAAAAGAAAAAGAAAAAGAGATGAGAATAAAGATAACCCATGTTCTCACAAAAATATCCCACAAGAGAGAAATATATTTCAGAAAGCATAGTAGAATTAGGTTAGCCACTAAATATTCTACACACATGCACATCTTGATATAAGAGTATGACACTTCTCTCTTTGGATCCGGGGTTTGACTTTATGATACACAAGCTAAGTATGCTACACACTTTGTCCCTACTCGAACTCCACATAAGCTTTTTAGAAGTAGGGTAAATAGAGACGAAACAATGTCTTGGTGAGGAACTATGCACATTGAGTGATATGAGAGAATCATTTGGGGAGCAAAGCTATTGTCGGGGACCTAATACCGGGGTACCCCAGAAGGTGGAACCAATAACCACCGAGCGTTAAAAACTTCTGGACGAATAAGGGCGCCATAACGTCTCTTGCTCGAATGATAGGAGTTTTGGTTCCGTCTCGCCCGATGCCTTTGAGATAGCTCTGCCTTGCCCAAGGGCTTAGGGCTAGTCTCCGTCTCGCCCGACGCCTTTGGGGTGGGCTCGGTCTTGCCCGAGGGCTGAAGGATAGACTCCACCTTGCCCGACGCCTTTGAGATAGCTCTGCCTTGCCCGAGGGCTTAGGGCTAGTCTCCGTCTCGCCCGACACCTTTGGGGCGGGCTCGGTTTTGCCCGAGGGCTGAGGGCTAAAGACTGGTTTCATCTTACCTGACAAATTCTCCCCGTTCCCTCATGATGATGGGTATAGGGCAAGACAAGACGTTCGGGTCAACCATGGCTCCAAGGACCATACCCTGCGCCCTGGCAGGAAAAGTACTACCAGGAAATGACGGGACAGGTGCTTTAGACCCATCCGGGCGTTGCAGAGCCCGAAAGGTATTACAGGTGTGTGCTCCTCGCCCTGTAGATTTGTAGGCGCCGCCTTTAGCTCTGGGACACGGAACCCGACGAAGATATACGACAACCGCTATACTCTAGAAAAGGATTTGCTACCTCCACGAACGATGGATATTTCGTCACCACGCTATGGACCCAAGGGAGCAGCGCCCGCTTCCCGACCCCTCGGGTCCACCAAGTCAGAAGACCTTGGCCATGACGCTACTCCGGACCCTAATCCCGCATCCCTCCGACAAAGGCTCATAGGAACCAAAAGGCATGCGGAGCAAGGCTAGGGGAGACTCATAAGTCAAAACCACTATACTGCAGCCCATACCCTACGCAGGGTAGCATTCTGTAACCAACCTGACATTCTACAGAGGCATAGATAGTATTATAGGCGCTTATCTTCCTTCGCACTCATCAGAATGAAGAACCAGGCCGGGTAGACATGAGCCACAAGACTAGGTAGAATACACATCCTAAAGCCCTCCCCCTTGTAAAGCTAGCCCCTTCATCTATAAAAGGGGATGCACTTCCTCCACCAAAGGGACTGATCTTTGATGACATAATACACAACACTCACATAGTCAAGCTGCGATCAAGCTCTTGGCCTCCTTTCAACCCTTCCATCAGAGACTTGGGACTAGTCCCACTCTCGATCATTTGTACCCCCTACCACGAACCGTTCACGGTGCTAATAACACGAGCAGCAACAAACTAGACATAGGGACATTCGGCTCGAACCAGTATAAATCTTGTGTCCTTTAGCGCACCATCCGAGCCTAACGCGCATTACTATAAATTTACTTGCCGGTGCTTGTACGAAACACCAACTGTTGGCATGCCAGGTAGGGGAATTGCGCGTTCTAGATCAGGCCTCAGATGGCCACCCACACAATCAGCTGGGGCCTAGGCGCACACGTGCGTTTCGGTGACCTAGATTTTATCATCACACTAGGAGGAGAACTGGCGTTGACCCACATGGTCGCACAGTCTCTTCCTTCCATCAACCTCAGCCATCTGAGGCTTGAGGGCCCGCGGGGTGACTCCCTTGGACCCCAGTTATCCAGAGAGCCCCTGCGCAGCATCACCCTTTTTTTGGAAGGCCCCGGACGAAGCGCCCCGACAGCGTTTCCGTTCGGTCTCTGCAATGCCGTGGCGACCGCTGGCCACCTTCTGGCTCTACACATGGTTCAGCCGCCTACGGACAGCGAGTTCGTGGGGGTAATCAAACACAATCCGGAGACACTCTATGGGCTCCTTGCGGAGGAACCAGAGTCATCCTCCAGCTCTGACTCCAGCAAGGGGAGCCATCACCCTTCCCGGGAATGCTTCATGACGCAAACCCCCGAGGGGCATGTCCAAAGCGTCTCCGGAGAGGAGACAACCCCAATAGGCCACCCCAACACTAGGATTGAGGCGGAGATGGCGGCTCCATCTCATGTAAGGATGGAGCAACTAAGTGGACAAAAGCTGGAGATCAATGACGCTGGACAACAACTTGTCTGGGAGTACCGAAACATCGAGGAGGAGATCAAGCGTTGCAGAGACGGTGGGCACGCATGCGCCTCGGCCCGTGATGTGCATCGGAGGATCCTCACCGATGATGGGACTCTCCCTCACTTTGCTCGGGCAAGCCAGAACATCGCCGCCGCGACGGCCTTGCTTCATGGCCTCTCAAAGGCCGTGACGTCCGAGGATCGCCGGGCCCACAGGGAGATTGACACGTTGCTTGAGCATGCGGTGGCACAACAGGCAGAAAGTTCATTGTCTCAACGACGTGAACCCAACACTAGCTAGGCACGCCCTCAGTGCGTCCCACCAGGGACGCGTCCATTCACCAAACACCGCCAGGCGGCAGGCAGCCCTCCGCCGTCCCAGTGCATCAACGCCTTGGCCATGGCCGCGACATACGCAGCATCATCAATGCTCAGAAACGCGCCCACGGCGACGATGGAGAAGCAGCACACCGCTTCTACCATCCCCGACATGGCGGACGCTATGACAGCAACGAGGACCGAAGCTCGAGCCTTGGCCTACTAGGTCCTCAGGCCTTCGGTCGACACATCCTCAATGCTACGTTCCCCCTAAGGTATCGTCTGCCTACCAACATCCCTAAATATTCTAGCGAAACAAATCACGGGCTTTGGCTCGAAGACTATCGGCTTGCATGTTAGGCTGGTGGAGCGAGTGATGATGATTTCATTATTCGCAATCTCCCGCTGTTCTTGGCTGATTTGGCACGAGCATGGCTAGAGCACTTACCGTCCAACGCCATTCAAAGTTGGGCGGATCTGATGGAGATCTTCGTGGACAACTTCCAGGGCACGTACAAATGCCCTGGAAACCCATGGGACCTCAAGAACTGCCGCCAGAAGGCCGATGAAACCCTCCGCGGGTACATCCGGCGCTTCTCTCGGTAGTGCAACGAGCTCCATAACGTCGTCGATGCCGATGTGATAGGAGCCTTCCTATCTAGGACAACCTGCGAATCCCTAGTGCACAAGCTAGGACGCAGGGGCCCACGAACTACCAAGGAACTCCTAGACATCACCACTAGTCACGCCTCTGGAGAGGAGGTGGTCGAAGCCATCTTTGATCGCTCCGACGGAAAGACGAGGCGGGACGAGGACGCCGGCGAAGGCGACTCCAACTGTCCCACCAAAAGGAAAAATAAGAAGCAACGGCGCGACAACTCGCTCGTGGCCGCTGCTGACCGCAAAGGTGGTCGGAAGCCCGCGGAGGGCACTCCGAACCACTTCGAGAAATTGCTCGAGGGGCCATGCCCAAACCACGCCTTCCCGGCCAAGAATCTATACAAGGATTGTGGCCTCATGCGCAAATACTTGTCTAGGGGCCTTAACAAAGGGGAGCAGGGGTAGGAGCCTATTCCCGCCATAGATGACGTAGAGGAGAAGGACGACACCTTCCCAACGCCGACCGGCGCCCTCATGATCTTTGGAGGATCAACGACCTACGACTCCAAGCGCCGCCAGAAGGTCGCGCGCCACGAGGTCTATACAGCTGGACCGGCCACGCCAGCCTTCCTCCGGTGGTCGAAATCCACCATAACCTTCGACCGGACCGACCATCCGTATGCCGTCCCACACCCGGGAAGGTACCCGCTTGTCGTCGATCTGATCGTCGGTCCAAAGCGGCTCACAAAAGTACTAATGGACAGAGGCAGCGGCCTCAACATCATGTACGCTAAGACGCTCGACGAGATGGGCATCGACTGAACGAACCTCCATCCCATCCGAGCACCTTTCCATGGTGTCATGCCTGGTAGGCAAGCTGTGCTACTAGGGCAGATCGATCTGCCCGTCACTTTCAGGGATTGGTCCAATTACCAGACTGAGACCCTCACCTTCAACATAGTGGGGTTCCTGGGGACTTTCCACGCCATCCTAGGATGACCATGCTACGCAAAGTTCATGGCCGTTCCCAATTATACATACCTTAAGCTGAAGATGCCGGGCCCCCGTGGGGTCATCACCATCGGCATCTCCTTCCAGCGCGCTTACGAGTGCGAAGTCAAATGCTGCGGACACGCATCCACAGTCATCGCCTCCGAAGAGCTCGCCACCCTCAGGGAGGAGGTCATTGAAGCGTCACCCGATGCGAAGAGGTCATCCAGGTTGTTCGAATCGGTGGAAGGACCCAAGGAGGTCCCCTTGGACCCTAGCAAATCTGAGGGCAAAAAAGTCCGTATTGGGACCACGTTCTCCTCTGAATAGGAAAGCGTGCTTGTCGATTTCCTCCACGATAACAAAGACATCTTTGCGTGGAAACCCTTGGATATGCCGGGCATCCCAAGGGAGGTCGCCGAGCATACCTTAAAATTCACCCGGGCTCCAAGCCGGTGAAGCAACGCCTGTGCCACTTCGATGAGGAGAAACGTTGAGCCATCGGTGAGGAGATAGCCAAACTGCTAGCTGCAGGATTCATTAAGGAAGTATACCACCCAGAGTGGTTAGCAAATCCCGTTCTTGTGCGAAAAAAGAGCGGAAAATGGAGAATGTGTGTCGATTACACCAGCCTCAACAAAGCGTGTCCAAAGGATTCGTTTCCTTTGCCACGAATAGACCAAATAGTCGATTCCACCTCAGGGTGCGAAACCCTCTGCTTCCTTGACGCATACTCTGGCTACCACCAAATCGTGTTGAAAGAGTCTGACCAGCTCGCGACATCTTTTATCACCCCCTTCGGACCATTTTGCTACATTTTAATGCCGTTCGGTCTAAAGAATGCTAGGGCAACTTACCAGCGCTGTATGCTCAATTGCTTCGGAGACCTCATCAGGCGAACCATTGAGGCCTATGTCGATGACATCATAGTCAAGTCCAAGCGAGCTGACCACCTTGTCACCGACCTTGAACAAACCTTTGCGAAACTCCGGGCAAACGGCATCAAACTCAATCCTGAAAAATGCGTTTTCGGGGTCCCGAGGGGCATGCTGCTCGGCTTCATCGTCTCCGAGCGTGGCATCGAAGCCAACCCAGAGAAGATATTAGCCATCACAAGGATGGGCCTGATCCAAAGCTTAAAGGGGGTTCAGCGGATCACAGGGTGCTTGGCCACCCTCAGCCGATTCATTTCACGCCTCGGCAAATGAGGACTCCACCTTTATCGACTCCTGAAGAAATCTGACCGCTTTGAGTGGACAACCGAGGCTCAGGAGGCGCTTGACATGGTTAAACGATTTTTAACTAAACCCCCGGTCCTAGTTCCTCCATGCAATAAAGAATCCCTCCTACTGTATATATCGGCCACCAACCAAGTGGTCAGCTCCGCCTTAGTGGTAGAGCGAGAGGAAGAGGGGCACGCCTTCAAGGTGTAGCACCCTATATATTTCATTAGCGAGGTGTTATCCAACTCCAAAGCCTGCTACTCCCAAATCCAGAAACTCCTCTACACCGTCCTCATCACCAAGAGGAAGCTGCGCCACTACTTTGAATCACACCCTGTAATAGTAGTGACATCGTTCCCCCTCGGTGAGGTCGTCCATAGCCATGACGCTATGGGAAGAACCGCAAAGTGGGCGCTCGAGCTGATGGATCAGGGCATTTCTTATGCCCCCCAAACAGCGATCAAATCTCAGGTACTGGCTGACTTCATCACGGAGTGGACCGAGGTCCAGATGCCACCAGCAGTCGTCGATCAAGAGTACTGGACAATGTACTTTGATGGATCGCTAATGAAGAAGGGCGCTGGAGCAGGACTAGTTTTTGTATCCCCCTTGGGGTCCACATGAGGTACATGGTTTGGCTCCATTTCCCCTCATCAAACAATACTATAGAATACGAAGCGCTCATCAACGGCCTACGAATCGCCATCGAGCTAGGCATTCGATGCCTCAACTTCAGGGGTGACTCTTAGCTGGTCGTCAACCAGGTCATGAAGGAGTCATGCTACCACAACACCAAGATGGAGGCATACTGTCAAGAAGTTCGATGTCTAGAGGACAGATTCGATGGCCTCGAACTCAATCACATCCCAAGGCGACTCAACAAAGCAGCCGACACACTCGCAAAAGCAGCGTCCGGCCAAGAGCCAGCCCCGACAGGCGTCTTTGCCAGCGATCAACACAAACCCTCGATACGCTACGCGGGGTCAGAACAAGCCGACGATGGCCCATCTAGTCCGACCCCAGGGGCCAATCCACCAACTGCTCTGCCCGACCCCGAGGTTATGGAGCTTGAAGAGGACCCAGCAGTGGAGTCCGACCCCCCTGATGACTGGAGAACGCTTTACCTCGACTACCTCCTCCACGACATACTACCGGTAGACAAGACGGAAGCCCGACGGCTCGCGCGACATGCCAAGTCCTTTGTTCTGGTAGAGGGCGAACTCTACAAACGGAGTCACATTGGTATTCTGCAACTCTGTATCCCTAGCGAACAGGGGAAGCTCCTACTGGGCGACGTCCATGGTGGAATCTACGATCATCACGCCGCACTAAGAACCTTGGTTGGAAATGCATTCCGACAAGGCTTTTACTGGCCCACCATAGTAGCCAATGCCGAGCAAATTGTACGCACCTACGAAGGGTGTCAGTACTACACTCAGCAAACACACCTCCTGGCCTAGGCACTCCAGATAATCCCCATCACGTGGCCCTTCGTGGTCTGGGGACTCTACCTGGTTGGGCCACTCAAAAAAGCTCCCGGGGGCTTCACCCACCTACTTGTCACCATAGACAAGTTTACAAAATGGATTGAAGCTCGACCAATATCCACAATAAAATCCGAGCAAGCTGTGCTATTCTTCCTCAACATCATCCATCGTTTTGGAGTACCAAACTCCATCATCACAAACAACGACACACAATTCACCAACAGGAAATTTTCAACCGGTTGAACAAGTTCGGCGCGCGCTGGCTCGCTGAGCTCCTGGCCATGCTCTGGAGCCTAAGGACAACTCCTAGCTAGGCCACCGGCTACACACCTTTCTTCATGGTCTATGGTTCTGAGGCCGTTCTCTCAACAGACCTCGACTATGGAGCACCAAGAATCAGAGTATACGATGAACAGGGGGCCGAGGCATCTCACCAAGACACCATGGACCAGCTAGATGAAGCCCACGACATCACCCTCCTCCATTTAGCTAAGTACCAGCAGGCGTTGCGATGGTACCACAGCCGATGGGTACGGGGTCGATCCTTCAACGTCGGGGACCCCGTCCTCCGCCTTGTGTAGAGCAACAAGGATCGCCACAAACTCTCCCCACCTTGGGAAGGGCCCTACGTTGTCATGGAAGTACTTCGCCCAGACGCCTACAGGTTGAAAACCATCAACGGCAAGGTCTTCACCAATGCCTGGAACATTGAGCAGCTACGTCGTTTTTACCCTTAAAATAAGCGTATACTCTTCCTTATCAGTTTTTGTCATTACAAAACCTCGATCCTTAGTGACTTCCGACCCCTGCAAATCGCGAGGGATCATACCTCACTCGGGGGCTGACATGAGTAATACAAGCACGCATTATGCTTGCAAAAACCTCCTGTGTTATATTTGCAAATATTCTCTAAGTTTTCCATTCTTCTCATAAACAAGTCCTAAGGGCTAAGATTTTGGGAACAAATTCTGAATACAACTGGTAGGACTGTGGGAGACCTACGCCCTAGCGGCTACAACCTCTTTGCTCACCAGCTCAATCAGAATTAGTTCGCCCACGTTCCTAGTTTCTTATGACTTGGACCGTGAGAAGAGTCGGAGGGCACTAAAACCTTTTCTACAAAAAAGAGAAAGATAAAAAAATTGCTTGCCATAAGCAAAAGATAAAAATTTGTTCATTTTTTGCACAAATTCACCAATTACAAAGTGATTTCATTACAAAAAGGACTAATATACTTATAAATTTAAAGGACTATTTACTCAAGGGCTTCCCCACAAAATTATTCAATTACAGTCTCTGCTTAGCTTTACTAAAGTACTGCTGCAGTCGCGCGCCACGCTCTCCATCGGCGACGCCCGGGGCGTGTACACGGGCCAGCTCATCTACTGCGGTCGCCATGCCACGCTCTCCATCAGTGATGCCCGGGGCGTGTACATGGGCCAGCTCGTCTACTGCGGTCGCCGCGCCACGCTCTCCATCGACGACGCCCGGGGCGTGTACACGGGCCAGCTTGTCTACTGCGGCCGCCGCGCCACGCTCTCCATCGGCGATGCCCGGGGCGTGTACACGGGCCAGCTCGTCTACTGCAGCCACCGCGCCACACTCTCCATCGGTGACATCCCACCGCTTCGCGGGATCCTCGAAGGCGCCGTCATCTACAACGCCTCTGCTAGGGCATCCGCGGACTACGCCATCGTCGTCAGCCGCAACCCCGATAGGGATGCCTCCGCCAGGGCGTCCGGGGACTACGCCATCGTCACCAACCACAACCCAGACAATGGCGTCAGAGCAAGAAACGCCTCCTGCCAAGGGAGGAACACAGCAAACGACGGTGAAGTCGACAACATACGGCGCCCACCAGCGCTCCTTCTCCTTCGGCAGCAGCGACTCCTCAGCAAGGGTGGCACGCACCATCTCATCTACGTGGGATGACCTCTGACTCGACATCATGCTCCAAATTCATGAGCGGATTTGTGAGTTTTCTCTCTCTGGCATTACTCTTCCTCACTCAGGAACCACCGTGACGCACGGATGCATTCGGCGGAAAGGGAGAAGAAGGAGAGGTAGCGGCTCAGAGGCAGAAGAGGAGATGGGATGAGAACTCCCCTCCCCCTCCCTATTTAAAGAGGAGGCACTATAGCTAAGGAAAGGCGAAAGGTTGGATGAAAAACCCTCTCCCTTCCCCTCCTTAAATACGGAATCAATGCTAATAGACACCTAAGGGGACACGCCGGAATTGATGGGACGTGTCCCGGTCGACGAGGCGTCCCCCCTAGTCAAACTAGACACTGCCTGGGTGGGGCCCGCCATTGACCCGCTCCGGACGTAGCAATTAAGGCGCCCACATGGGCAGACGACCCTTCGCCTCCCCATGCAGGACCACAGAACGATCCGACGATAGGACCTCTGTAAAGAGGAGCCCAACGGCTCTCCTAGGTCGACCATGCGGCCTAGGAGAGACGACAAATGAACATCCAAAGAAAGATAAGCATCTCTGCCTTCTTACTTTACGCGTTAAAGATTTATTACCGAACTTTCGACCCCGTCAAACAGCGGGGACACGAACATCACTCGGGGGCTGCCGAGGATGTCTACCAGTCTAGACATCCTCTTCACCCGACCCCTCCATACGCTTGAAACCAGGGGTGCGGAATACGGGCATAGAACTTTGAGTAAAACTGGATGAACTAGCAGACCCTACGCCTCGGTAGCTATGGTGTTTCTGTTCACTAGAAAAATCATACTCAATGCCCCTCGCGTCTCCAGCTTCGATGTCTGCCTTCTCAAGAAGGGTTCGGAGAGGTCCACCTATAGAATCTCCCCCAAAGGAGAAGCTATCAGGTTGCCCAAGTTAATTAAACAGCTCGGACCGCCATCGAGATACAAAAAACAAAGAATAGCGATTCTTATCTAGGTTACTCCAACCTCATCGCAAACATCAGGGCCCAAACCCCACATGGACACATCTGGTAGGAGCTTTCCATCACTCATACCGCCAAGGTAACATTACCGACCCCGCCTTCATTTTGATTATATTATACATATGCAAAATGTTGCAGCGCTTCATGTCATGTCACGAAACGGCCGTCGCCTCATTCGATATAGGTGGCAGCAGGCCGAGGTTTGAAGGCCGGCCCATGAAGGGCTTGAGGCTGCCTCGTGCCAAACAAGAGCCAGGGAGAAGTAACTGAGACGAGCCCCAGCGGCCCTGCCTGACCCTGCTCAAAAGCGGATAGGGACGTCTCAACCTTTTCTCGTTCAATTCTAACCCCGAGCCAAACCCACAGAATCTCCATCGAGGAGAGGCCATTGGGCCGCCTAAGCCTATTGAATGGCTCGGGCATCTGCCGGGAGGCGGGTTAAGAAGTTGTGGAGTGCCACCAGAGGGCTCTGCCGACCCCATCAGCAAATGATGGACCCGGATTCCACATGAACGTACCCATTAGTGAGCTCATTGAGAGCGATACTCAAGCCGTCGAGGCAAGTGTCGTTTACTCAGCCCCTCTGATTACAAAAATCGAGGACGGGGTAACACGCAAATTACGGCCGACCCCTATTAGACCCTGACAAGGCCCGGGGGCTCGAGCCGCTCAATATAGGGACACAGGTTCAAAGGCCCTACCTTGCTGAGCCCATAGAGTCCCCATTTGGGGAATTCTGTTGGAAGACAGGGCATGGAATAGTGCAATGCCATCCAAGGACTTCGCCGACCCTGTCACCAAAACCATGGAATGAGATTCCATCTGAACGTTCCGGTCTCCAGTAACCCCCGACCCCAGCAAATGCAGGGGGTCGGACCTTACTCGGGGGCTGGTTAAGTATGACTACCTCCCTTCCTTCTTTTGAAATAATCTCCTCCAATCAAGACCAGCGGCAAGATTCGGGGGAACAGATTGGTAAGATCGCAAAAAATCAAACAAAACAAAATTACGAAGCAAAATCACGAAACTGCATCTAGACTCAAAAATACCGACACTTGTTCACATATTACATATAAGTTGTTCTCAAAATTATTCGACTAACTACTCCCACGAAGGGAGAACCATCTCTTTCAGATTATCCGCCAGGTTTTTCGCAAGGGGAGCAACCATCTTCTCAATTGCCTCTAGCTCATCATCCTCATAGGTAGATGGGAAACCTTCGCTCATCACCTTTAGGTTGATCTCCTTCTCATAATGAGCATGGGCGACGGTGAAGGCCTGGGTGATCCTGGCATGAAAAGCACTCTCCTCAAGCTGGCCCACCCGAGCCGTGATACCTGCGGCACGAGCCGTGAGCGGGCTGGTCTCCACCAGCTCCACCACCTTCAGGGCATCAAGGACCACCCTGACCGTAGCTTGCAGAAGATCGTGCTCGTCGCTCTCAGTCTGAAGGGTCCTTCATACATGGGCAAGCTCCTTTTCTAGCTTGACAGAGATGTTTTCGATGCTCAACCTTCGGCTCACTGCGTCACCGAGATCCGCCCGAAGAGAACAGACCACCTTGACGTCCTCGTCCACCTTCTGCTGGGGGGCCATGGCCCTACTCTCGGCCTTCCGCCTGAGGTCCCGCTCCATCTCTAGCTCCTTTAGGACCTCGCCGGCCTTCTCATTAGCTGCGGCATTCCTCTGCAGCAGCTCGTCTTGCTCCTTTCGGAGCTTGGCGATCTCCACCTCATCCAGCTTTGACCTCGCTGACAAATCCTCAAACATCTCGTGGGCCTCCTCCGCATCCTGACGTGCCTGGGCCTCCCGCTCCTAGGCGGCAGCAAGCTGTGCGACCATATCTGCTCATAGCCGGGCCTCCTCGAAAAGGCAATCCCACTCTACCTTCTGCTCATGGAGGAATCAGGATTTATTCTGGCTATGAGTAACAAGAATCTGAAGAGGAAGAAGACTGGTATCAGAAATACGAAAACACAAAAACATGCGAAGAAAGAAGAAAACCAAGCGAATACCTAGGTAGTAGGAACAACAATTTCACGCAGGGCTCCTCTGACCTGGTCCAGGGCATGGTCGAGATTCTGATGTCAAGCCCCTCCCGCTCCATGCTCTCGACATGATCATCGAGCGAGAAAAGGGCCGACGTCGGATCTTGGGCGGCCATCCATTGCAGCGGTGGCTCCCCCACGCAGGGGAGCGGCTTCCTCCCGACAAAGGGGCCAGGGGTGGCTCCCTCCTGACCCTATGCAGCACCACCACCGTGCTTGAGGACCCTCCGACCAGACCCTCCTTCATCTGGGCCTCTTCGAGCGTCACGGGCGGATCCACCTGGGCCCCCAGTGGTGCAGACTGCACTACGCCCTCAAGCACCACCGTAGCGGCATCTGGCTGAGCCTGGCTCAGCGCGGTCGCAACCACCTCCATCGGCATCACCTGACCCTCAGCCGGCTGTGCCACGCCCACCACGAAAGGTGCCACCCGCTCGGCAACCACCGAGGGCGCGGGCGCCACCACAGGCGCCGTCGGATCGGCCAACGTGGCCCCAACATCGGCGCCACTCCTGCCTGAAACAGGGGCGACGCCAAGCAGCGCCATCTGTCCTGCCTATATGGCGAGGCTCTTTTTGGGCGCCAGCCCCAAGGGGTGACCCATCCGCAAGAACCTACACAAAGGTAATAGCCATTAGGTTAAAATAGAAATGGAAAAAGGATGAAAATAGGGGAATTAGCAGCTTACGCTGACGTCCTTGGCCGACGGAAGCATTTTGGGGATGGATCCCTAGATCCCTGCCCTGACTCATCTAGGCGGGACCGTTTTGAGCCTGCCCCCTGCTTCGAGGCAGTGGGGCTCATCTCCCTCACCTCGTGGGGTGCGGCACCAGAGCCGCTCCCCTCCATCGTCTCATGGGGCGTGGCACTAGAGCCACTCCCCTCCACCATCACCTCGGGGTCAGCAGCGGCAAGCCTGCCTTCCCCCATCCACCGATCCTCGGCCGGCATGCCATGTGAAGCGACGGACTCTCTGGCCTCCACCAACTCACTTCCCTCCGCGTGGAACGGGAAGGGTCCCTGCATGGATGGGTCGGTACTTGTCAGCGTGTCCTCATCCTCCAGGACACCCCAATCCACGTCGATGACTACCTCATCGTCATCATCATCGTCGTCGTCGTCGTCATCACTGCTCACGTCCTCTCCCCGATCCTATGCCTCCTGCTTTAGTCGTTTCGCCTTCTTCATCTGCTCCCTTGCTTTCTTGTCCTGCTCGGCCACGAGTCGATTCGCCACCGCCACGGCCTTGTCCTTTGGTAGCAGAACCGGACTGTCTTTGAAGACTAGCCCCCCCGGCTGGTCCCAACGTCGCAAAAGCAAGTATAAAAAAATGGAGATTCAGGAAAAAGAAAGAGCACGGGAGAAGAGGGCTTACGAATTTGAAGAACCTGAGTTCTGGCCGCATTGGGGGATGTCCGAGCACCGGATACACAATGTCGAGGACGGTGCCTTTGGAATCCTTCATCGACTCCGTCGCCTCCTTAATGTGCTGCGCCACTTACGAGAAGGGGAGCGCCTCGTCAACAAGCACCGTCCCCTAGAACAACATCCCAGGCATCATCCGATGTAGGGGAAGCACGCGCGCCATCAGCGGTGCCACCCTCCTCGCATGATAGGCGCCGATAATCCTCGTCCCCTTTATGCCCCGTTCCTTCAAGGCTTGGAGGGCGGAAAGAAGGTCGGAGAGGTGTTTCTTGTCTTTGAACTGGACGCCCTAAGCCCACGACTCCGGAGCCTTTTCAATAAGGTGCCCGGTGTACCTTGGTAGGGTGGCACTCATATCATCCCTGACATAGAACCACTGCGAGTGTCATCCCTTGTTGGAGGTCACTAGACGCATGAACGGGTAACCCTTAGACCGAGTATGGCACAGATGAACGCTGGCATATCCCATCGGCACGCTCACATCCTTCCCCTAACCTTCCTCTTCGACAAACTAATGGTAAAGAAATACCGCCACAGATCGAAGTGGGGATCGATCCCTAGGAAACCCTCGCACAGGGCAACAAATGCTGCCATATGTTGAACCCCATTGGGAGTTAGATGCTGCAGCTCCACCTCATAATAATCCAGCAGCCCCCGAAGGAATTTATGCGCAGGTACCGCAAATCCCCGCTCATGGAAGATGGCAATAGAAATGACATACCCTTCGGGCGGCGCTGGCTCACCCTCATCACCAGGTAGCAGCCACTCCTAGACGGCGGACAGTGGGCGGAGAAGGCCACGATGGACGAGGCCCTCCAAACACCGTGAGGTGATGCTAGATCTACCCCCACAACTCCATTGAAGCAATTGAGGAGAAAGGTGGGCGTGAGCTCGACGATGGCTATAGGGTAGGCGCAAGCTTGATGGTAGCTGCAACACGGATGCAAGCCGGTCGACGATGGCGGTGCGGGTGCAGGAGGCTAGGGCAATTGGCGGCGGATGTTTTAGAACGCAAAGGCAAGGGAGCGAAATACGGAACCTTGGGGGTGAACCCCGTGGTTTTATATGGGCGACGGATGCGAGAAGGGCAACCGTCTGCCTCGATCTCCGGGCCTGCCACGCGCATCGCCGCGTCACGTCATGGGACACGCGCCCACAGTCCCTATCCTTTCCCACCGAAAATCACGGTGGACGGTTCGCCTTCCCCAGGCGAATCCGGACTCTCATCCCACCTAGGGAAGGCAGGTTACAAAGATTTTTTCTATTTGGCCCACCTAGGGCCCAGAAGCTCAGCGGCCGGCCCAACTGAGGATGGATCCGCGAACGATCCGAAATCAAGGGCGCAAGTATTACTAGGATCCTGGTCCATGGACAAGCCCCGGTTAGGTCAGCCCTGAATGAGATCCCCACGAACGGGATACCACGACCCCCTCGAAAAAATATCCAGTTGACGAAAAACTAAGTCCTTTAGCCTTACCCGCGAAGGGTCCGATACAACCCCCTAGGCGACCCTGCTCGAATCACCTAGGGGTTCGGGGGCTACACCCATCGGGTGCGCTCGCGCGCACCCTCTGGCAAAGTAACTCCGACGAAATAAAAAACACCCTCTAGGCGGTTCTATCCGAATCACCTAGAGGCTCGGGGGCTACTGTCGGGGACCTAATACCGGGGTACCCCAGAAGGTGGTACCAATAACCACCGAGCGTTAAAAACTTCTAGATGAATAAGGGCGCCATAATGTCTCTTGCTCGAATGACAGGAGTTTTGGTTCCGTCTCGCCCGACGCCTTTGACATAGCTCTGCCTCGCCTGAGGGCTCAGGGCTAGTCTCCGTCTCGCTCGACGCCTTTGAGATAGCTCTGCCTCGCCCGAGGGCTCAGGGCTAGTCTCCGTCTCGCCCGACGCCTTTGGGGCGGGCTCGGTCTCGCCCGAGGGCTGAGGGATAGACTCCGCCTCGCTCGACACCTTTGAGATAGCTCTGCCTCGCCCGAGGGCTCAGGGCTAGTCTCCGTCTCGCCCGACGCCTTTGGGGCGGGCTTGGTTTTGCCCGAGGGCTGAGGGCTAAAGACTGGTTTCATCTTACCTGACAAATTCTCCCCATTCCCTCATGATGATGGGTAACAGGGCAAGACAAGACGTTCGGGTCAACCATGGCTCCAAGGACCATACCCTGCGCCCTGGAAGGAAAAGTACTGCCAGGAAACGATGGGATAGGTGCTTTAGACCCTTCCGAGCGCTGCAAAGCCCGAAAGGTATTACAGGTGCGTGCTCCTCGCCCTGTAGAGTTGTAGGCGCCGCCTTCAACTCTGGGACACGGAACCCGACGAAGATATATGACAACCGCTACGCTCTAGAAAAGGATTTGCTACCTCCATGAACGACGGATATTCCGTCACCACGCTATGGACCCAAGGGAGCGATGCCCGCTTCCCGACCCCTTAGGTCCACCAAGTCAGAAGACCTTGGCCACGACGCTACTCCGGACCCCGATCCCGCATCCCTCCGACGAAGACTCATAGGAACCAGAAGGCGTGCGGAGCAAGGCTGGGGGAGACTCATAAGTCAAAACCACTGTACTGCAGCCCATACCCTGCGCAGGGCAGCATTCTGTAACCAACTTGACATTCTACAGAGGCATCGACAGTATTGTAGGCGCTTATCTTCCTTCGCACTCATCAGAATGAAGAACCAGGCCGGGTAGACGTGAGCCACAAGACTAGGTAGAATACACATCCTAAAGCCCTCCCCTTTAAAGCTAGCCCCTTCATCTATAAAAGGGGATGCGCTTCCTCCACCAAATGGACCGATCTTTGACGGCATAATACACAACACTCGCACAGTCAAGCTGCGATCAAGCTCTTGGCCTCCTTTCAACCCTTCAATCAGAGACTTGGGACCAGTCCCACTCTCGATCGTTTGTACCCCCTACCACGAACCGTTCACGGTGCTAATAACACAAGCAGCAACAAACTGGACGTAGGGACATTCGGCCCGAACCAGTATAAATCTTGTGTCCTTTAGCGCACCATCTGAGCCTAACACATATTACTATAAATTTACTAGCCAGTGCTTGTACGAAACACCGACAGCTATGTTTTAATTTAAAAATCTTTCAAAAACCCAAGTTTTCTGAGCAGAAAAAGTGAGGATAATTGGATTCTAATCTGTTCCATTCTTCAACCACCCAAGATGGCATGATAGACACTTCAAAGTTCACATGTATAGGTAAGGCTTGGAATAAGGTAATATTGCTACCAGTGAATTCTCCAGCTCCTTACCAGTGTTTTGATAGCCGATTATAGTTATAAACTCGGGAACCAACTCTTAATCGGCTAAAGCAGATGAACAGTCAATCCAAGTAAGTCATCAAAGCCAAGTATTACAATCAGATGTTGCTGACTCAAGAAAGGAGATTATTAGATCAAAATAGTTCGAAGCATGAAAATTCATACTCCGAATTAGGGAGGGCCATTGTAGCTTCACGTCTTCACCACAACAATTTACTGTACCAGCTGTACATTCAGAAAATTCTGGTTTATGCAAGGCTGTGTGCATCCATATATTTATTGTATCCTGAAGATCAGTTTGTGTTTGTGTCTGAATTTAGCTGTGATGACAGGCAAAAAGGAAAAAAAAAGTGTAAGCCCCAAACGGGGAAACTTTCACAACTAACTCAGTTCGATATTCTTGTAGAGTTCTTATGCATGCCCAAGCCCTAGTTGTCGATTGTTTAGTGTGTGATGATAACACCACAGTTTACATCGCTTGTTTTTCGTGTCACTGTGCTCCACCGGCTATTGAACCGGCGGTGAAATATTATCACCACCAGTTCTAGTCAAACTGGTGGTGAAATAAAACCGTGCTGTGAAAATAATAAAATCTGTAGTAGTGCAATCTGCTTCCTTGCTAGCTCCACTTCCGTAACCAAAGAGATGTAAAAAGAGATCAATTCTACCGTCTAGTTTTCCGGTGAAATTGATTTCCTGCTAACTTACAGAATAATATCAGTACAGTACTGCAGATTTTGAGATTCCAGTTAAGTTCAAATCCCATCAGATTTGGCATCTGCACAAGCAGTCACGTCCGATACATTATCCTTTAACGCGCTATGGAATCCAACCATCACAATCCAACCTGTACTGCAGCTATACGTCTCTAATACTTTTCAATTCGCATGTCATTTGTCAAATGTGAACATATCTGAGGCATCAAAAACCTAGGAGAGATCAAATCCCTGCAGTAACACTTCAGGAAAATCCAAGAAGTAAGCAGCCAGTTATGTTACTGAAAGTTAAATTTAGTCAGGTGAATATAGTGATCAGACCAGAGAAAGCGTCGAAATTTAGTCTACTTGTGATCCATCCTTAACCACAAATGATCCATAGCAGAGAAAATCTCGCTTGACTTTCATGAGAGAAGACCAAAAATGGGAGTCCCCGCTCTTCGATTCTACTTTGCACTAGAGCTTTAGAACCTAGATATTTAAACATTACAGCATGCGTATGTAGATTTGAGCTGGTCAATGACAGAACATAGTGGGCGGTGCTATTAGAGGCGACAATAAACAGATTATCTAGCCATTCTTATTCTGATTTATCTTCTGAGATCAGTAATCAATAAATTCGATATATCCGACCAACACATGTGATTTGCACATAACCACATGTGGCCTCTGTACCCCGGCCTCTCAGCACTAACCAAGCCAATATATATGACACGGCCAAATCAATGCATTGATTCTTTTATCATCACTTTTTATTGCGAAATCATGCAATACACAGACTAATGCCCTAGCTCTATCTATCTATTAAGAATCTTGGTTATGCTTGCTTTTAATCTATTCCATAGATAGAACTAGGTGGCTAGGCATATAAGGAGTTGACAGGGAATTGGCATATATATATATTCATGTTCCTGTATCTTAATTGGGTCCTTTATTAGATAAAGAGCCTGTTTGGCACAACTTCTTATGGCTCCGGCTCCTCTTGCAACAACTACTGTAGCGACATTGTTCACATGAGCCATTTTTCCATTTCCTCGCGAAATGAACTGGGAACCCGAAGAAGCCATGTTATATGGCTCCTTCAGCTCTGGCTCCTTTGGTACTGTGTGTTACAGAGCCGGATATATTGTTCAAAGAAGAAAGCATGATGCTATTGACGCTACCCCTATTTCCGCCTTTGCTCCCACAACCAAGAAGTGAGAGGCAATAGAGATGTTGAAGTTGATCTACCTAAAACTAAAACACATTATAGGGTCGAGTGTTTGGTTTGAGGAATGAGTTATCCATTATCTACTCGCTCCTCACTTTTTTGTTTGGTTTTTGGAATGAAATGAGTTAAATCATTGTCACCTCGTTCTTCACAAGCTAATAATTAGTATTACTTTGAGGAATGAAGTCATTCCATCGAATTTGAGGAATGAATTACTCATGAGACACTACCTCATCTAGGATGCAGTGATTCCTCAAACTAAGCGTCCTATATGTGCTAGGCCGCACCAGATCAAATATCAACTCGACTGATTTTGCAGAATTTTTAGTTTGCATGAATATGATGATGTATAGCAAGTAAAAGAGAAGAGAGAGGTCTATATATGCTGCATACTTAAGAAGATGCCAGGCAAACACATGGAGGACATAACATTCCAAGATATGTTCCTTGGGCCCTATACTGAAAAGACGGCTCATGCATTATCCAAACATATATTGATCGCATGCATGCACACGATCCTTTTCAACAAAGCAGTGACCAAACCATGCATAGAGACCTTTTGGATCCAAAACTCTACCAAGTGCATTGCTTTGATCTTATTTTAGTACTATACATCGTTAAAAGTCAAAGATGTGCCATGAGTGTATGATGTATGGTCCTAGCTCTACTAGCCACAGCTTATAGATTCCTTGGAACATTTTATTATTTTTTTTTCCAGAAACTCCCAGAGACATCACCAGCTCATCACACTAAACCGACCAGACGATGGTACAAGCTTGCCTTGCTTGAAAAACTACATGAATTCCGTGCTAGGTAGACCCGGACCCGTTTTCACTACTAGAAACGGTAAAGCCCAAAAAACACTCGGTAAAGGATTTGTCGAGTGTAACACTCAGCAAACAGCACATGGCATCTATAGTGCTGGCAAACGTCTCTTTGCCGAGTGTTTTTTATCGGGCACTCGGTAAATACTTTGCCGAAAGCTGAAACTGACGCTCGGCAAAAAAAAAGTAACGTGACGGCGCAAAGATGGTCATGGCGCGTTTGCCGAGTGTCTGGGATTTGACACTCGGCAAAGCAGCCATGGTTGCCGAGTGCCCAAGCCCTGACACTCGGCAAATATGCCCTGGTTTGCCGAGTGTCCAGGCACTGACACTCGATAAATATGGCTACTTTGCCGAGTGTCAAATCCCGGACACTCGGCAAAGACTAGCCCAGAATGTATAGATTTTGACCATGTGTCCTCTTTGTCGAGTGTTTTTACCTTGGCAAAGTGACCATATATTTCCAGTTTTTATGGTTCGGTCATGTATAATGTACCCACTCAAATAAACATTACATGCATCACACATAGTTCACAATAGGCATCACAGGCAGTTCATATAGATATATCGACAACACATAAATGCAAATAAACTTCAGAATCACAAGTAGGTTCATTCACAATCACAAATGCAAATAAAATTCACTGAGTGCAATGGTGTCCACTGAGTAGTCACAAGTAATCCACAAATGCAAATGCAAATAAAATCACAAGTAGTCGCTGAGGAGGCCACGGTGTCCACTGTGACTACGCTGGGTCATGAGGCTCATTCGATGTCGCTGATTGATTCTGCACAAAGGAAAAGAGATAAATCATTCTAGTTTCTAGTTTATTTCTAGTTTGCAAACTATAAATCATTCTAGTTTCTAGTTTATAATTTATTTCTAGTTTTTAGTTTATTTCTAGTTTCTAGTTTCTAGTGTCTGGGCATCTTTGTAAGATTGATTCTGCATAAACTAGAAACGATGATTATAAGGTTGTGAAGTGACTCACAGTGCCTGAAACAATATTTGGAGCAGGTTGAGGAGGAGGGACTAGCATCGGTGGCGGAGGTTGACCGATTGCAGCGTAAACGCCCCTCGTATATTCAAACATCTACAGCCACTCTGCCTCCATTCTTTGCCGCTCTGTTTCCATCCTCTACCGCTCTGCTTCCATCTTCGCCTCTAGCTCCTCTCGGCGTCTCGTTTCTTGTTTCAGCTGAGCCTACAATATTTCATCCCAATGGTACAATGCAATGTAAACGTATGTAAAAATCAATGAACGATGAATAATCAGAAATAACGTGGAGTGCGTTCATCTAGAACTGTGTAGAGTCCGGCCGTGGGCGTATCGCCGGGTTGGAACTCGTGCTCCGTGCTCGAATCTGGGAGAGAGTGGGAGTACTAGCCGTGTCAATTGTGCCATCATCAATCCAGGACCGGCCATGCTTTTTGCCTCCTCCCGCCTTCATGACCACTTTTTCATTAAGGTCATGAGCACTCAGATCGTACTCTAGGCCATGGACCGCCCTTGCCATTGATGTGTATCCATCGAGGTGGTTGTGGATGGACTCGTTGCTGTACGCCAAGGGCGGTTCCTCCGGGTTGTTGGCGACGTCGGCCGTCACCTTGCCCTTGTGGGCCAAAGCATATGCCATGAACTGGGAGCAAGGCTCGCCACCATGTGCCGTCGATTGAAAAAAAGCAATATGATTAGAAATTATGCAGAATTGAGTGTTAGAATAAAGAAATAAATTCGTGTACTCATCTAGCCACTTATTCTGAGAGGTTGAGGTTGCCTTGATAATGTGGTGCGCCCGACATCAGCAAACGCTGCTCCCACGCAGGGTCACACCACCTGTCCACCATCCGGTGGGTGCGACTGAGGTAGTGCGTGTGTGTGTGAGGGTGCGTGTGAGTGCCGGCGCTTGTTACCAAATTAAGATGCTTTGTCGAGTGCCCGTGATCTAGCACTCGGCAAAGCTGGCGTTTGCCGAGTGCTAGACGTGGGACACTCGGCAAACCCCCTCACCTGGCCCCACACACGCACAGTAGTATAGGGTTTGAAAATGAAAAAAATGTGTTTGCTGAGTGCCCGTGATCTAGCACACGACAAAGCCTAGACTACTGTGCGTGTGTGGGGCAGGGTGAGGGGGTTCGCCGAGTGTCCCACGTTTAGCACTCGGCAAACGTCAGATTTGCCGAGTGCCATATAATGGGCACTCGGCAAACCTATTTTTTCATTTTCCTTCTTTTCCGGGACTTGTTTTTCTCAATTTGTATCGATGTACTTTGAAAATACCTTGTCAAATTGATTCAACAATATATATTTGATTTTTCTAGTAATATTATTCCATTATTTTATACAGTTACAACTCAAATTTAATTTATATCAATTAAAATTCTATAATTGCACTTAATAAATTAAAATTATCAAACAGATCCAAAAAATTACCAAAATTTCACATGAAACAATCTACGTTCTCTATTGCCTATACAAAAAGTTTTGAAGCCAAACCCCAATTCGACCGTCACTTCGACTCCAAATCTTACAGAATCATTCTCAACGCTATGATTCTTCTTCTGAGATGCTTCGGTTTGTAAACATCGTACGCGACCAATTGTACAAAAATGTCTCAATTTTTTACCACAGCCTCACGTATGATATCATCACATCATGACAAATCTCATGATTTTCAGACTTCGTTTGCTTTTTTTTTAGAATTTAAAAACGATTCGGCCACACGTTCGTAGTCGTGTTTCCTGAACAAAATGTTTGAAATTTCTTTTCATTTCCCAGGTAAGGCCTTACAATGGACTTAATAACATGAATATCATTTTTCTACTCATTTTTTTCTATTATTTGAATCACTTGCGGTTCAAATTTGACTTATACCAAAAAATTCCTTGAAATACAATAAATTAATTAAATATAGCAAACAGGTCAAAAAATATACCAAATCTTAACATGGAGTACCACATGTTGTATGTGGAGAGCACAAAAAGTTTCAAGGTCAGAAAAGAAAAAAAAACTTGTTTCTTTGCCGAGTGCCAAATAAATACACTCGACAAACATATTTCTTTGCCAAGTGCCAAATATTTACACTCGGCAAACATATTTGTTTGCCAAGTGTATTTGTTTGCTGAGTGTTTCCACTAACGCTCAGCAAACGTACCAACGGACGACACACGGACTAACGGTTGTCCACGTGGCGGTCTTTGCCGAATGCCTAGCTTTTGCCGAGTGTTTTTTTTTCTAGTTTGCCGAGTGCCAAACTTTGCCGAGTGTTTTTTTTTATCTTTTTTGCCGAGTGCAATTATTTTGCCGAGTGTTTTTTTAAAGCACTCGGCAAATATCTTCTTTACCGAGTGCCCAATATAATGCACTCGGCAAACGTTCTTACAGTTTCCCATAGTGTTTGAAAACCTAACCCGGCCGAGCAGCCTGCAGACTCTATAAAAGGCAGCCACCCCTGTGCTCCCAAACCATCAGTCGTCCATACTCACTACTACTCAATCGATCGATCTCCAAGTCCATCATCCACAGCTGGCAGCAGCTTGTTGACACACAGAAAGACAGAGAGAGAGGCCAAGAGAGATAGAGAAGTCAAGAGAGTGGAACAGAGTGAGAGTTTGCTTGCATTGGATAGCTAGATAGTCAAAAACCAAGGCAAAACCAAAGCAAGGGGAGATTGCTAATGGACCGCGTGATGCAGCTGGCGTCGGAGCGTGCGGTGGTGGTGTTCACTCTGAGCAGCTGCTGCATGTGCCACACGGTGACGCGGCTGATGGCGGACCTGGGAGTGAACGCGCTGGTGCACGAGCTGGACAGCGACCCCAGGGGCAAGGACATGGAGCGCGCCCTGCACAAGATGCTGGGCGGCAGGGGCTCCGCCGTGCCCGCCGTCTTCATCGGCGGCAAGCTCGTCGGTGGCACCAACAGGGTCATGTCGCTCCACCTCGCCTGCGAGCTCGTGCCCATGCTCAAGAGCGCCGGCGCGCTCTGGTTGTAGACACCTGCGGCTGTCTGCTGATGCAGGGCCGCCTACATGCACGGTTGCGCGCGCGGGAAAAATAAATAAAGAGACTAAAACAAGGGCAGGTTAGTGTGTGTGTACGTGTCAATGGCAGGTTTTTTCCGTCCTGTTCTTCTCAGTTCTGACAGGAATAACTAAGGTAAACGGGCTTGCTAGCTTCATGCATGCCTTGTATACGAGCTAGTGATTGAGCGCGAGAGATGGCGGCCTAGCTATGTTTCTTCTTTCTTCTTTTTTGACGTTTCTGTCCAAATAACTTTGCAATGGTGGTGCGTGCATGCGTGTGTACTGATCCATGCATCGCCCTTTTTTCCACGGGCTTATGAATATCATTATATATGTATATCAGAGTTTATAAGTAACCGGTATGTTCGATGACATGTGTTATGAATATAAGTAGCAAAATGGCTGTTTACACTTCCATCACATGCATTATGTATGCATGGTGATACATCTTCGTTTTTAACTTTTTTTTTTAAGAAAAAACATGGTTTTTGCTCATCCAAATATAGACGAATACTTATTTGTGTCTCTGTTCTTGCATTTTGCATTGTGTCCGTCCAATAAACTTAGTATAGTACATTAGCAATTCTTCCATCCCAGAAAACTTGATGTATTAGGATTCAAAATTTGTCCAAAAAACTTAATTTTTTTAGTTCTTGGAACTAGGTTGGAACCATATCATATCTTATATTTCTTAATTAGTATATAGATCACCTTTAATAAAACTGAAGACACTTCTATCCTAAAAGTCCTAAAACATAAAAAAAAAATGGGTTGGAGGGAGTATATCAAAATATACAACTTCTTGGATTTTTTAGAATAACAGACGTCCCATCATGTATTAAATTCAATTTATATCATTGAGTGCTCGGTGCGTTTGACTTTTGGCCCTCAACGAAACAACAAAAAATTGTGGATTCCTCCTTTAGTTTGTTGACGACATGTACATTAATCAACATTACCATAGCATGCTCTTCACTGCCTCTAGAGACCTCATCAACTAATTTCCATTCGCCTCTTGTTGGCGAAAGTCAGCAATGAAAATCCATTAAAAAGTCTGTGAAAATACCTTGATATCTAGGGGCATCCATCGTCCACGCCCGCCACACGTATGCCTGCACCCGCATTGCTGGCTCGTGCCACCGTAGTCAGATCCCAGAGGGTCAGGGGGCTCTTGCCCGCACCCATTGCAAGCACCCAACACCGTTTGTGCCTGTTGCCAGCACCCACCGTTTGTGCCTGTTGCCAGCACCCACCACCGCTTGGTTTTAACTTTACCTTTTTCCATGAGGCAAATGCTGTCCACAAAGTGCCATGATGAGGCAAATGTGCGAAGAGCTCAATGAAGACTTGTGGCCGCCTCCCCTTGTGATGGGCTTCCTCTTGACCTGAAGAATCATCCCATGTCTTGATGGTCGTAAGAGCTTGCATTCTTACTCTTCTTGCCTTCTTTATGTCCTTGGGCTTGGTCTTATTTGGACAATCCTCCACAAATTGCCTGATCTCACCGCAACAAAAACAACCCTTTCATTTGTGTTCTTCTTTGGTCGGTGAACATCATGTCTTCAATTATAATGGGCACGGCTTTGGACCGGATCTTGGAAATCATCTTCTTCACTCCGGCTATGATTTGCATGCCTTCTTCATCATCAAAGGAAGAGGTGGAAGCTTCATCTTGATTATCATCATCTTCATCTTCACTTGAGCCTGTCTCAACTTGTTTGCCCATCTTCTTCATCTTCATGTGCTCATCACATGTGAGAGCAATGCTTTGCTTGCTTGATGAAGAGGTTTCTCGACCCATCTTACGTGACATTTCAAATGCCACAATCTTGCACTAGTAGAGAAACGACTTTTGATCCACTTCGAAATTTAGCTTTAGTCCCGGTATTTTTTGCGCCCGGGACTAGAGAAACCTTTAGTCCCGGTTGATAGCTCCAACCGGGACTAAACCTCCCTACCCAACGACTACTGCAACAGGCTTTTGCTGCAGGGGACCTTTAGTCCCAGTTGGAGCTACCAACCGGGACTAAAGGTTAACTTTTACTACCGGTTGGTCCCTCCACCAGGAGTAAAAGTCTACTCCCAGCTGGAGGCTCCGTCCGAGACTAGAAATGGACCTTTAGTCCCGGTTGGTGTCTCCAACCGGGACTAAAGGTCCCCTCCTATATACCCCTTCTTCCTCTTTGAGCCCGAGCCACTTCAACCTCAGTGTTTTTGCTTCATCGCCGGCCTCTCTTCTTCCTCATCACCGGTAATCACAAGATTTCTTCGATTCTTCGGTTCTAAAGGTTACCAACTTTATACTCTCATATTTCATCAGTAGCATATCTCATTTTGTGGACTAGATATATGTGGTTTTTTATGGTGGATTCTTTTTATTTGTAAGCCATTTAAGCTCAAAATTACTTTAAAGTTTGCATATTTGGATGAAGGAAGGTTAAAGTAGTTATTCAAAACTAGTATTCAGCTTTCATTTCTAGCATGCATAGCACACTTCATGGTTTAGAGATATAGAGAATTTTAGAGTTTTTTTAATTTTATTTGTTTATAAAATGAGAAATTTATATTATAATAAAAATGAGTATAGTGAGTAGATGACAACTGCTTCCGGGTCCTCGGCCTCTCATCGGGTTCCAAAGCGACTGAGGCTGGACCTCCCTCTCATTACATGCGACAAGTGTGAGGAGAAGATTGTGATGGAGTACCGGGGGAGGAAGGAGTGTCCCAACAAGGGCCGTATCTTCTACAAGTGTCCGGATCGCAATGTGAGTTATTTTATCGCATTTAATAATTATGGTTAATTTATACTTTTTTTTATGATGATTGTGATTAGAGTTCTAATTTTTTGTTTTAATTTCAGTGGGATGGCACTGGATGTTCAGGCTGATACTGGGAGGAAGAGTATGTTGAACACATGCAAAACTCTCTTGCACAGGTGGCTACGACGACTGATGAGGCAGTGATCCTACGAAAGAAGCCCATAGATGTTGAACAAACGCATGATCTATCTGTTTTAGTTGAGATTGGTCGCGAAATCCTTATGTTGCTGAAGTAAACTTTAGCTTTAGTTTTTTTAGTGGTAGTTGGGATTGTTTACATTGTAGCGAGACTTTCATAAATTAATACCTTGTGTGGTGGCATGCATGTCATATAATTAACTAATTATGTTCTAGGTTTTAATATGGTATGTATGTCATGTAATGCAGATGAGCCGGCATTGGATGTACAATGCTGATCGCCGCTCCCAAGAGTTCATTGAGGGCGTGCATTCTTTCTTACGTGTGGCCGAGGCAAACAAACACGATGGTTTCATGTGCTGCCCATGTGCCATATGTAAGAATTTGAAGGAATATGCTAGCTCAAGGAGTCTTCATTCACACTTGTTGAAGTCGGGTTTCATGCCAAACTATATTTGTTGAACGAAGCATGTAGAAGCCGGGGTTGTAATGGAAGAAGATGAAGAAGAACAATGGGACGATGATGACATTATTGCTGAATATGGTGCCTTCAATGATACTGCAATGGGGGAAGCTAAAGAAGAGGTAGGGGCAGAAGATGAGCCTGCTGATGATCTTGGTCAGGCCATTCTTGACGCACAAAGAGAATGCGAAAGTAAAAAGGAGAAGATCAAGTTCGAGCGCATGCTAGAGGATCACAAGAAATTGCTATACCCAACTTATGATGCGGGGCAGAAAAAGTTAGGTACCACACTAGAATTGCTACAATGGAAGGCAAAGAATGGTGTATCTAACAAGGGATTTGGGGAGTTTCTAAAAATCCAAAAGAAGATGCTTGCAAAGGATAACGAATTGTCCGCCACTACGTACGAAGCAAAACAGGTAGTCTGCCCTTTGGGATTAGAAATCTAGAAGATACATGCATGTCCTAATGACTGCATCCTCTACCGTGGCGAGAAGTACGTGAAGTTAGATGCATGCCCAGTATATCATGCATCGCGGTATAAGATCAGGCGAGATGACCCTGGTGATGTTGAGGGCAAACGTCCCACGAAGAAAATCCCTACCAAGATTATATGGTATACTCCTATAATACCATGCTTGAATCATCTGTTCAGAAACAAAGACCATGCAAAGTTGTTGCGATGGCACAAAGAAGACCGTAAGGTAGACAATATATTGAGACACCCTACTGATGGGTCCCAGTGGAGAGCAATCGATAGAGAATTCCCAGAGTTTGCAAATGACGTAAGAAACTTAAGGTTTGCTTTAAGTACGGATGGTATGAATCCTTTCGGGGAGCAGAGCCATAGTCATAGCACTTGGCCTGTTACTCTATGTATCTACAACCTTCCTCCCTGGTTATGCATGAAGCATAAGTTTATTATGATGCCAGTGCTCATCCAAGGCCCAAGGCAACCTAACAATGACATTGATGTGTACCTAAGGCCACTAGTTGAAGAACTTCTACTTTTGTGGAATAGACCAGGTGTACATGTGTGGGATGAGCACAAACAGGAGCACTTTGACCTACGAACATTGTTGTTCATAACAATCAATGATTGGCCTATTCTAAGTAATCTTTCAGGACAATCAAACAAGGGATATAATGCATGCACGCACTGTTTCGATGACATTAAAGGTATATTCTTGAAAAAATGTTAAAAGGTCATGTACCTTGGCCATCGTCGATTTCTTCCTGTGAATCACCCCCTAAGAAAGAAAGGCAAGCATTTTAAAGGTAAGACAGACCATTAGACCAAGCTGGGCAACCAAACTGGTAAGGATGTACTCAATATGGTCAAGGATGTAAAAGTAGTATTTGGAAAGGCACATGGCAGCAAACCTGTTCCGAATGACATCGACAATCACACACCCATGTGGAAGAAGAAGTCCATATTTTGGGAGCTACCCTATTGGCAAGTCCTAGAGGTCCGTAGCGCGATCGACATGATGCACCTAATGAAGAATCTTTGTGTGAACCTGGTAGGCTTCATGAGTGTGTATGGGAAGCCTAAGGACACACTTGAAGCACGACAGGACCTGCGGTGTTTGAAAGAATGAGACAACCTGCATCTAGAGAAGACAGATGATGGACGCCATTACTTAAGTCCTACCAGCTACACTCTTTGCAAAGAAGAGAAGGAAAGCATGTTTGAATGCATAGCAAGCATCAAGGTACCATCTGGATTCTCCTCGAATATAAAGGGTATAATAAATGTGCCAGAGAAGAAATTCCTAAACTTAAAGTCCCATGACTGCCACATGCTCATGACGCAATTGCTTCTAGTTGCATTAAGAGGAATTCTACCTCCAAATGTACGTCTAGGCACTGTGAAGCTATGTGCATTCCTCAATGCAATTTCTCAGAAGACAATCGATCTAATGGATCTAGCTAAACTATAGAATGATGTGGTTCAATGCCTTTTTAGCTTTGAGTTGGTGTTCCCTCCTTCCTTCTTTAATTTCATGACACACCTCCTAGTTCACCTGGTCAAGGAGATTAGCATTCTCGGTCCTGTGTTCCTACACAACATGTTCCCCTTTGAGAGGTTCATGGGAGTCCTAAAGAATTATGTTCACAACTATGATCGACCAGAAGGAAGCATCGCCAAGGGCTATGGAATAGAGGAGGTCATTGAGTTTTGTGTTGACTTTATTCCCGACCTTGACACGATTGGTGTTCCTAAATCGTGACACGAGCGGAGACTAAGTGGAAAGGAGACACTAGGGAAGAAAATATATATTGGTACACAGGACAATTATTTTAGTAAAGCACATTACACAGTTCTGCAAAACTCCTCCTTGGTGGATCCGTATATCGAGATACATAAAGCGTTGCTCCGATCCGAGTTTCTAGGGAAGTCTGAAGCTTGGATTATGCGTCAGCACATGGAAACTTTCAGCGACTGGTTGTGAAAAGAATGTCAGGGTGATGAGAGTATTGATGAGCAATTGTATTTGTTGGCTAGGCAGCCATCGTGGCATATCCTCACATACAAAGGGTACGAGATAAATGAGAATACATTTTACACAGTAGCCCAAGATAAAAGGAGCACCAACCAAAATAGTGGTGTCCGCATAGATGCCACCGACCCTAATGGAAATAAGAAAACATATTATGGCCGCATAGAGGAGATATGGGAACTAAACTATGCACCTACTTTTAAGGTACCTTTGTTCAAGTGCCAATGGGTAAAGGCGACTGAGGCGGGGTAGCAGTCGACAACTAGTATGGAATGACAACCGTGGACCTCAACAATATTGGGTACAAAGACGAACCATTCGTCCTTGCTAAGGATGTGAATCAAGTGTTCTATGTCAAGGACATGCCTACAAAACTGAAGAGAGGGAAAAACAACAATGACCCAATCAATGAGCCAAAGCGTCACATAGTTCTTTCAGGGAAAAGAAACATTGTCGAAATTGAAGACAAGTCAGACATATCAGAAGATTATGAAAAGGATGACCGAATTCCACCCTTCACAGTGAACAAAGACCCAAGCATCTAGCTAAATAATGAGGACACTCCATGGTTATGGCACGATCATAACCAAGGGATATACGTTAAGAAGAAGTTCACTACCGTGCCCGCTTGATATATATAGTGATGTTTAATAGTGTGTATTAGAGGTATTATGTAATAATTATGAATTCAGAGATGTTTATTAGGTGTTTCCTTTTTTTCTATGTTCAGATTAAATTTGTGTTTGATGGTGGGATTTCCATGTCGCTTTTGGACAATGAGTGATGAAAAAATGAAAAGATTTACGTTAAAATGATGTGAAAATAAATTTCCAATCGAAAACAAAAGTTTTAATGATTTAAATTAAACACTATATTTTTGCGTTAATGAAATAGTAAATATTAATGACATTATGCTTCAATACTTATAAGAAAAAACAAAAAACTTTAGGTCACACAATTTTCATGTGTGCAATAAAGCAAAACTAAATCCATATTCTTTTAAAACAATTTTATGCCTTGTATTTAATTTACTGTGCAATTAATAAGACTTTAACATTTTATAGAGAAATATATAAAAAAACAAATGGAGCTTGAAACTAGCGAGAAGCCAAACTACAGCCCACCTTTACTCCCGGGTGGATCAACCACCCGGGACTAAAGGTGGGCTGCGTTTTCGCGGCCCGCCAAAATCCCCTTTACTCCTGGGCCATGGCTACACCCGGGACTAAAGGTCAGACCTTTAGTCCTGGTTCTAACCATCACCCGGGACTAAAGAACCTTGCCAAGGTGGGCTGCTTTTTCGCGGCCTGCCAAAATCCCCTTTACTCTCGGGCCGTGGCTACACCCGAGACTAAAGGTCATACCTTTAGTCCCGGTTCTAACCATCACCCAAGACTAAAGAACCTTTAGTCCCAGTTCTAACCATCACCTGGGACTACAGGTCTCCCTTTATAAACCACACCCTTCTCCCTTCTCTAGTTCTCTTCCTCTCTGTCTCCGCCACGCCGTCGCCTCATCTTCTCCACCAGATCAATCCGATCCAGCAGCGCCGCCGCCCCCAGGCGACCACCCTAGCCTCGTCTCATCACACGCGCATGTTGTCACCGGCCCCACATGCACGCGTGCTTCTTCTCTTGCCAGCCAGCGCACGCCTTGCTCATCCTCGTCCATCGTCGCCGCAGTCCTCACCGGAGCACGCCCGAGCCTTCCTCGCGCTGCCGCACCTTCGAGGACGAGGAGCCCCGGAGCCTTCCCCGTGCTGCCTCACCGGAGCACGCCCGAGCCTTCCCCACGCTGAGCGTCCCTGGCCTGAGCAACGCCGCAGTGGAGGAGCCGCCCGAGCCGACGCACCGCCGAGGACGAGGAGCCCCGGAGCCATCAATTAGGTCTGTGTTTTGCTCGTTTTGATTTCTTGTGGCTTGACATCAATTGGGTCTGTGTTTGGAAGACGACAACTAGGGCTCATTTGATCTCTTGTATGTGCCTGTTGTATGTGCCTGTCAGTAGCATGAATCATGAATGTACCGTCAAACAAGGCGACCTAAACGACGCTCAGCGCTGGTCAAACCCCGTCGGATCGGATCGACAAGCGGCGGCTAATATGATCTTAGAAGATGTGTGAGGTCATGAGAGCGTGTGTTTTTTCTTAATTTTGTCGAGCAGGTCACTTAGAATTAATTTTTCCATGAAACGCCCACGAGCTCGCCGATGTCGAGCAGGTCACTTAGAATTAATTTTTCCATGAAATGAAATACTTAGAAATCATGCCTTTTATTTTTTAGAATTAATTTTTCCATAAAATGAAATACTTAGAAAATAGTTAGAAAATTGTAGAAAATTTGTACTAGTTGAACTTACGGACCGTGTTCATCTTGGCAAGCATGTTCTCTGCCGAGCGGTAACGGACGTCAAGGAGGAGCTTTGATTCTACGAGGGAGAGCATCAACGGTCGTGGAAGACCGTGTTCCCTTCCTCATAGAATCAGAGCTCTTCTGTGGCCAACTACGGTGCCGTCCGGTGGAGAAATGTTCGCCGAGATAATCACGTAAGCAAGGTCAACTAGTACAGATGGTTATTTATTTAAACATGTTTTTGAGCTAGAATTTGATGGATATTTGATAACTTCAGACCTACAAATGTCATCTACAAATGTTACTATCCTCGAGGTGGCATGTCCTGCAGGAGTCCATTTTATAGACATAGTTTTTATTTTTTATAGATATATCTAGTGGTGTAAAAGCTAGATGGTTGCCCCGAGAGACAACATGAATGAAGAAATGATGGATATTATCAACACCGGCACTCAATTTACCGATGGTGACCAGCAGGATGTAGATGACGGGAGTCAATACCTGGCTCTTGAAGATAACCAAGAAAATATTGTGTAAGAAAATACTAGCGAGGTATACATATTTATATATATATTTGAATATCTATCATCTATTATGTGTACACATGATATTTTTTTTTAAACATAGCCCTCTGGATCAACGACCACAACGGCGAAAAGCAAAAATATTCGAGGCCCGAAAAAGCTATTGGAGGGGCGCTACATAATATCGGAATTCAATATCGAGACAGGTGAACCACTTCATCCACATGCAAGGAAATTTGTGCAACACTGTGGGTGCCTTGTAAGGGACAGACTTCCGATCAGTGCCCATAAATAGAAGCAAAAGATCAACGAGCCTCATGTCAGTTTTGTCTCTGATCTTGATAAGAATTTAATTTGGGATGTTATCCTTTAACATTTCACGTTGCAAGCGGATGATTATGATGATATCAACAATGATGAATTGAAGGAGCTAGTTCAAAAGTGGGCTATGAAGAAGATGGACACACAATTTCAGACTTGAAAGAAATCCCTATACACGAAATACGTCAAGAAGAACCTAACGCCCAATTTCAATACTAGTGGCCCACTCACGAAGTTGAGGCCCTATTGGAATGATTTTGTACAGTACAAGACATTAGAAGAGGATAAGGAATGGGTGAGAAGGAACCAAGAGAATGCCCGACAGAAGGTATACCACCATGGCATGGGATCAGGTGGCTACGCGACTACCATTCCCAAGTGGGAAAAATGGAAGCGGACATTCTTGCTAAGGGCATCACACCAGAATCACTCAATTGGCCCAAACGCGTGAAGAATTGGGTTTTCGCTCATGGGGAAAGACTGGACCTAGAGACCGGGAAGCTAGTTCATGGCCCAAAACTCAAAAGAGCAACACAAAAATTTTCTTATGCTCTACAAGCTAAAGCTATTGGTGCGTTCAGGCCCAATAGCGAGAAGGATGAACTGACATATGCCATCAGGACTGCTGAACACAGTGGCCGAATGAGAGGTTTAGGACAGAACATTTCTTGGGAGCATAGTTTTCCTAACGACAGAGATACCTATAAAAGCTAGCAGAGAAGGAAGGATGAGGAAATAGCGCGGATCAGCAGGTTGGAGGAATATGTTCGTGAGTCACGGGAGGCGTTGCTTCAAGCACAGGAGCGCGAAAAAGACATGCAAGCTAGAATGCAGGAAGAAATCATAAAGCAAGTGCAAATAGCAATGAGTGCCCAAAGGCAGGCATTAGATCCAGGAATCAACATTAATATTAGCCCCCCTGATTAGTTGAAAAGTAGCTGCGCTTCCAAGGAGTGGCCAAATCAAGATGACGCAATGCTACGTTTCCCCATGGATGACATCATTGTACCGTTTACATCATGTGAGCTACATATTCCAAAAGAGAATGCCACAATCATGGTGGCTCTCAGTGTTTTTTCTCCTCTAGATCCTACCAAAACACCAAGAATTCATGGGGCAATAATACCACCAGGATATGTTAGCGTCTCAGTGGATAGAATTAACAAAGGTTTTAGTGATCTGGCTCTTGACATTACAGGAGGTGATGGGGAGAAGACTCTAGGAGAAGCAAAGAAGACATTCATACTATGGCGCAAGCGCTACATCATTATTCCTGGGGTCTCTAGTCCACCGCCTCTTCCTCAACTGCCAGACAATAGGTGCGGACAAAAGTGAACGAAATAATTTTTTCACTAATTTTCTATTGACATGCATGATTAATAATAACAATTTCTTATACCTAATTATTCTTTTTTGTACTCACACAGCAGGGCCTCCACCAACCTAAGTCCAATTATTCAATCTTCAGATCATCATAGTGCTCCGAGCAATGATTATGCAACGCTGCCACCGCCGCCACCTCCAAGGAGATCTCCAACGCCTTCAAGGAGGTCTCCAACGGCTGCCTCGCCTCCTTTTATGACCAAGAAGCAGCCAGCTCCTAAGAGGTCCGCCCCGCTAACAAAGCCGCTGGCCCACCAGCCGGCAAAGAAGAAAGCCTCCTCTAATCCAGTTATTCCCCAAAAACTGGCTTACGAGAAAAGTGAAAAGGAATTAAATGCTGCAGTATAAAAAGATGTGAGCAGTTTCTTCAAAAAAGTAAGAAAGCAACGAGAAGCGAGGGAGAACCCGAAGAAACCGTACTTCTACCTACCTCCAGATCTTTTAAGAAAGAAGGTGGACCAGAAAAAGCGGGAATCTCAAAAGACCCTGACAAAATCGGACTACGACCTCTCTCTCACCAAGTCATTTGAGGCGGCGCAAAAAAAGACTAGAGCAGGAAAAGGTGTTGCACAACTCGAACAACAATCGCAACAATTAGTCCCCCTCTTATCATTCGTAATGAATATGGTTCAAACTTAGATGTACTGGACGTCGATTTTGAGGACCTACCTTGGTTTTACGAGGATACCGATTTAGACCGTGCCCAAGTGCTCGCTGAAGGACCATCTGCTCCAAAAGTAGATCCTTGGAAGAAATTTAAACATGGAAAGAGTCTATACAACCCTGAGGCTTTAGATGAACTGGGTACGCAAATATACCTGCTAAACAAGTGGTACATGACGGCGTGTGAACGGGGAGAGAACTTTGTTTCTGTCAGAGTTAGAAACCAACATTACTTCCGTGGCGATGACGTTATATATGTTAGGTTTTTAAAATTACACCAACTATGCCACCTGGACTCTCTCGATAAAAGTCTCATTAGCTGCTATTGTCTGTAAGTGTGATTATTTTCTACTATTAAAGTGTATATATATAAAGCTACATGTATGTATATAAATTATATATCCTTACACTATATTTTTATATTTGCAGATATGAGATGACAGAACTCAGAAAGAGAAAGGATAATAATGTTGGTTTCGTTGATCCAAATGTCATATTCAAACACTCTAATCCCCCGCCTCAATGGAAAGCTGAACTCGAGAAAAATCTCATAAGGTTCTTAGTGAACCAACAAAACAGGGACATACTCTTCCCCTACAACTTCAAGTGAGTGTTAAATAATTAATGTCGATCATATGGACATTTGTTCAATTATTTGCTTACTAGCTAAGCTATCTCCCATATATATATGTTGACTCTAGTTAATGTCGATCATATTTGTGTATAAAAACATATGCAACAATCACTGGATATTGATGGTCATCGATATGGCCAATAGTCAGTTGAGCATCTTAGACTCATTAAGAAAAGAGCAAACAGAGTACCAAGACATGATAGATATTATCCAAAGGTAATTTGGTCTCTCTAGCAACTATATATACCCCGATTTCTTAACTACAATAATTATTAAAGGTCAAATTAATTTTTTATTTTATTGGACGCAGTGTTTGGAAAAGTTTCATTGAGGAACACCACATGAAATATTACAAAGCGCCACTGGATGTAATCGCACACAAAGTAAGTACTAGCTACATTTATATATATATATAATTCAATTAATACCATGCATGCTTTCAATTCACCGGATCTTTTTTCTCGTAAAAGTGGGTTCTGAGGCAAGAACAGGGGAACAACTACTGTGGATACTATGTTTGCGAGTTCATCATGGCGTACGTAAAAAGAACTCCTAAAGAGACCCTCAAAGTACGTTATATAAATATATTCATATATTCATAATTTCTTTTATTGCTCATATATATAAGTAATCACGTGACCAACACACATATATATATATATATATTAATACTTTTTCTTTAACTTTTATTGAAGACTCTGGTTGAAGAAAAAAGTCATACGACGTGACCAACTGAAAGCAATTCAAGAGACCATAGCAGGATTTCTTAATGACTAGGTCTTAAACCCCGCCGGCAAGTTCTACAATGACGTGAACGAAACATGGAAGCCAAACCAGATAGAGTGAATTTGTTATCCCAACGATATAATAGAATATACAATACAAGCTTTATTTGTAATATATATATATACATATTATATATACATAAAATAACGTACAATATATGTATATGCATGTAATATATACATTAGTTTCATACTTTAGTTTGTACAAAATGTTCGAACATTATAAGCGTATAGAATACGTATATTATTAGCAGCGTAGAATGCGTATTCGAAAACCTATTCGAAAACCAAAACGAATCATCAATTGAAAATAGAAACAAAAAATAAAGAAAAAAAGAAAACCTTTAGTCCCGATTGGTACCAACCGGGACTAAAGGGCCGGCCCACGTGGCCAGGCCGGGAGGTCTGTTTAGCCCCGGTTGGTATTACCAACCGGGACTAAAGGTACCTTTAGTCCCCGGACGTGAAACCAGGACTAAAGGAGGGGCCCTTTAGTCCCGGATTCGTGCTCTCGGTTGGGAAACCGGGACTGAAGGGGTTTTTCAACCGGGAGTACAACTCGTTTTTGTACTAGTGTTGCCAACGACAAGTGTGGGGGTTATTGTGCTCAAGCCCTCCATGTTGTGGAGGATGGTGATGATGGAGACATATTTGTCATGGGGTAGCGCCAAGATGAACTTCCACACCACATCTGTGTCACTCACCTTGGTCAAACCTATTGCATTGAGCTCACTCACGATTAGATTCAAACTTGAATACAAAAAAAAAAAAAATCAACCAACTGGAAGGAAGAAGCCCCCTAGGCATTGAAATAAGGTGTACCACAATTTGAACACGGACCGAGAAGGGGAGATCCCCAAGCACAATACTCTAAAACTAGTATAACTCGTGAGAAGTTGGTTTAAACTTGAATAAATATCTTTGACAATAATTATAGGAAACATAAAGAAAGAATAATAGGTTTGCTCACTGGCGGACCCAGGACCTGACGACGACCCTGGGCCTCCACTGAGGCTCCTCAGGGTTCAGCTCCATTAGATCTAATTACTGTATGGCCCATGTATAATGAAGATTAGGCCTAATAATCTGCTACTTAGCCCATAAACTGCCTAGGCTTCTAAAACATTCTGGGTCCGCTACTGGGTTTTCTTAACATAGGAATATTTTTGTTCATGAATTACCTATTGTGAAGCGCTTGTAATTTTAGCAATATTTTATCTTTGGTTAGCATGAAATTCTGATTAAACACATCTCCGTTAATTGACTCACAGAGACAATTTCTTGCAATCTAGCACGAGCATTGAGGTGAAAATCATTTTCATCACTAGAGGTGGGCATTATTGTGATTCTTTATGGGTTTCGTCCCATCCCTATTGACTCTCCAAACAGACCAACAATTTCTATGTAGCAAGACATTCTAGCATGCTAATAGGAGAAGTTAGTGCCATCAAAGTCCGAGGTCTACCAATATCTATTCTTTCCACTCAAAAGATATCTACCAATATCTATTCTTTCCACGCAACTGGTTAGCAAGAGGTATGCAAACCTAAGCCCTTCTCAAAGCACTAACGCTCATCATCTAATCTTCCTTAAGCGCTTTTGGTCGCTAGAAAACTATATAAGAGATGAGCCTCAACTCACAAGCAACTTTCCTCAGCTCCAACAACACACAAAGGGCCAGCCAATGGGTTATTTATAGCCTCTCCCCCGAAATACAGCCATTGGAGGGCCTTTCTACAATGTTTTCTATTTGAAATCATTTACATTACTAAATATTTGTTTAATGTTCTAAGATTTTGAAATTTAAAATTTAGAAATTTTAAACTACATTGGACGTTGACATGATCTAAACTAAAGTTGTAGATGTTAATGGAATCTAAACTTTACAATTGACAAATTTTTATTTGGAAACATTTAGAGTCCCAAATATTTGTTTCAAAATTCTCAGATTTTGAGATTCATTTTTTTAATTTTTGAAACTATCTCAGATGGAGACAGACCCTGTATCAAAATTGTAGAACTCGACAAGGTCTAAAACTTTGTAGTTGAAATGTTTTTCATTTGGGAGCTGAAATATTTAGTACAAGATTATGAAATGTTGATGAAAAAGATAGTACCATATATACTCATAAATGTGCTGTAGGCTGTGAGCTCGAATCCTAAAATACACTGATTTTTTGTTGCTTTTTGTGTTTTTGAAACCCATTAATAAAATTGCAAACCTCTGTTAATTGATTCATTGTTAATAAAAATGTCTGTCTACGCATATGTGTGTAACACTCTAGGTCTAAAATCTGCTTATGGCCCAACTCCTCACGATGCAACGGATGCGAATGTGCATAGAACCTCACTTATACCCTCGGGACAGGGTGTTACACTAAAAATCCAACATTTAATGTGATGGGGATGGGGTTCTTGATCTTCCGTCAGATAGAGACAACTATCATTTTGGTGGAGATTGACACATAGATCCGACTTCATCACAAAGACCATCTGAACCCTGCAACCTTAGCACCATTTCTCCTCTAGTTATCAACTGTGTCACAATTGGGTTAACCTCGCCAAGAAGGCTAATCTCTGCCTACGAAACAAAAAACACAAGAAAGAACTCAAAAGTATGAAACACATTTGAAGTGACAATTGCAGATGAATGATTAAGCACTCAAAGTTGGGGTTTCATAACCCATGGTGGTGACTGTTCGAGGACAAATTGATCTAAAGAAAAACTCAAACCCTAACATGGGCGGTGATAACTCAATATACTGTCTAAGGGACATGTATAACCCCTGGAAGAGCCTCGTAATGGGCTCAAAGACGATAGAAGACCCATCGGACCTAAAGATAGTATTGTAGTACCCTGACAAATTCTAGATGATGACTTATTTTGATGATTCTCATTGATTCCAATGAAATTTTGAGGTGAAATGAACACCATGAGTTAGCTTATGAAATTATCTTTTCATACATATGTGGATCATCAAAAACAGAGTCCGTATGCGTCCGTGACGTCCGTTTTACTACAGGCTGGTCCTAGAGGCCGAGGCTAACTCGAACTCAAATTGGACCAGGCTTCTCTCTTTACTTGGATGTCCTTGCTGGTCTTCTCCGCCTCCACACTTCTATTCAAGTACCACATGATCCTCTCCAATGTTCCTAAGCATGATAATAACTTTGTTTATAAGTAGCAATCTATTTACAAAACTATGAAATTGATCACTTAAGAATGAGCTCCTCTAGATTAAATTGTCACATTCGACCTGCGATAGTTGAAGGATCAGCAGGTGCATCCGAAAGAGTCATGTCCTCATATATATTTTAAAGAGCATCGCAACGCCTCACTATAACCAAGGCAGCCGACTATTTGATATGGTGCTGTGCCATGTGTGCATATATATGTTAACAAGTGAAAACATTAATCACATTATCAAATTAAAGTCAACTTAAAAGAATCAATAATGGGTCGAGAATAAAGAAAAAAATGGACAATACTCTATATTATCGGGAAAAGTAACCTTATTTATTTTCTTGATTATATATAGACCTCTTTATTCTCTGGGTCGGTTCCTCTGATCACATAGGTCGTTTAAATAAAGCACTTGCCACAAATGGAACTAAAGCTCCACTTCCATGGCAGGATCTTTCTGTTATATGTTGGACCAGATGCATGGCAGTAGCTAAGAATCATAGCATGATCGTTGTATTATATACTCATTTTGACAAGTCATAATGTAAGTTTAATAAAATTGGGGCTCTTGCGTTTGTACCCTTGTTTTGTATCGAAATTGTGATTTTGCCCCTATTTTTTTTGACTTTGTGAATTTACCCCTACTGTGCCATTCACGAAGCATCAGTTTGCCCCTGCTCCGTCATCCACCCCTAACGGTGTTAAATTTTGCCCCTTGTTTTTATGCCTAATTGTGATTTTGCCCCTGTCTGGCCAAGGCTCGGTTGCGCGCGGCGCGGGGTCGACCGTCCGGCCATGGCGCGGCCACCGGAGATGCGGTGCTGGGGCCTAGCCGCTGGGGCACAGGGTCAGGCTGTGGCCGCTGGGGTACGGGGACGGGGCGCGCGGGGAGCGGGGCCAGGCCGCCTGTGCGCTGTGCCGAGGACGCGAACGCCGTCGGGGAGGCGCGTGGATAGCGCACGGGCAGCTCTCAATCTCGTGCTCCGATCCACGAAAGCACGAGCAGGGCGGCTCTACAGCACCAGGGCGACGTCGTGAACTCGGTTGGTCGGTTCTTGGTGGCAGGAAGTTGGCAACGGCGGCGGTCCACGACATCAAGAAAAACGGCGACGGTCCAGGGCACTAGCACAACCGTGGGGAAGACAAGGGGCGCAGCTCGCCAGAGCAGTCTCGTAGCCGCGTGCATGAGCCGGTAGGTCGGCCCCGTGGTGGCTCCTCGCCGTCGGCGCGTGTGCGGGCGTGGGAGGGCGACGGCTTCGGGTCGTAGGCAACACCAGCACGAGGAAGGAGGAGCGGCGCCGGCGGGAACTGCACAGTGGGCGGGGACGGAGCTCCGTGGGTGGCCGGGGATAAGAGGAGGGCCATGGCCGAGGATGAGAGGAGGGGCGGAGGAGAGGCATGGCTGGCCCGGCAGCCGGCGGCGGGGACACGCTAGCGGAGAATGGGAGCCACGGGGATCTGCTCGTCCGTCGAGATGCTCGGAGACGCTACCGCTAGGCTGCTCGTCCATCGAGCACACACCGGAGCTAGGGACGTCGGCGAGGAAGCGTTGTCGCCGAGTTGCTCGTCCACCGCGGACTCCTTTCTCGCTCAGATCCTAGGCGAGAGCGTGAGCAGGATGGGCGGCCCTCATGGAACCCAGGTAGGACAGATCCAAGGCAGGGCGTTGGAGGGCTGCGGCGGCCTAGGGGACGGCAACGAGCAGCCAACCTCGTGGCCCCGGGGAGCAGCGCCTGGGTGGAGGACGGCGGCGCCTGGGGTGGAGGGCGTGCCTAGAGGAGGGTGGCAGCGCCTGGGGTGGAGAGCGCCTCGCGCTTGCCGGAGGAAGCCGCCTGGAGAGGAGCTCGTCGGAGGAAGCTCGCGCTCGCGTGGAGGGGAGCTCGCCGGAGGAAGCTCGAGCAACCCTAGCCAGCAACGCCGGGACGAGCAGGCGCCGGAGTGTGGCGGAGGGAGGAGGAGACGCGTCGGGGGGAGCGGGAAGGAGGGAGGAGAAGCTGCCCCGCACGCGATGAGCCCCGCCGCCGGGAGCCGTTGCCGCACAACGCGCCGTGCGCTGCCAACGCCGCCGCCATCGGATGCCCCCGACGCCCCGGTCGATACAGCCGGCCCGTGAGAAAGGCACAGTTTCCTTACGGAGGCTGAATACAAGGATAATGGGCAATTTGGTCTTTTCGCCTTTGTTTTTTCAGATTTTGAATCTTTTTAATTCATTTATTCCATGACCATCTGAGGGCATCCAAACCAGGGGCAAACGGATGATTCAATTCAAAATAGCAAGGGCAAAATCACAAAGTTGAGAAAACAAGGGTAAAATCGCAATTAGACTCCTGCATAAGGGCAAGAACACCATTTTCCCAATAAAATTCTAGTCAAATCATGATGTAACTGCATCATTTTAAAAAGATTACTTTGCTAAGTTAAGAATGTATGTGTAGCAATTGATTGGCTGGATGAAAGGCTGGCCGGACATAGTAAAGTTGCATGCATATTGCCTAAATTAACCTTCACATATACTACCTTTGTCCTAAAAAGATGCGGTTCATCAAATTCCATATTTAGTCAAACTTTGTAAAGTTTAACTATATTTATAAAAAAACAATCAATATTTATAATTGTAACACAACGTAGGTATCCCATACAAAAAATATATGCAATATTTGATATCATGAATATTGAAGCTTTTTTAATAAATATATGTTCAAAGTGGTTTCACTCCTTACTATGCTAGAATGAGTATGTTGTACGTGTGCAGCAGATCCGGTCCAGCTGGCTATACGTACCCATTCTCATGCCTAAGTCTATCGGAGCCCATATATATAACATATTAAAGACTTGACCTAATTCAACCCAAAATACTAGCACAATGGATGAGGATTTTCCATCTTATATGTTGTGTTTCTTTACCATCAATTTTTGACGTGAGACTAAATCTAATAGAGTATATAATGTATTGTAGGGTTTAAGATCCTGTATTGAACTTCACGTATATGTGCAAATATATACGCAACTACAACTTAGATAATAACCCTGTAGTCCATAGTGACAATGGGATGTATAAAGGCGAAAAATATACACTCATAGGATATATAAAACATCACGATCAGCACTTCACCAAACACTAGATCTAAACCTAGAGCAAGCACAATTAAACGGGTCTAACTAGCCTAAGCACTACACTAATCACCTATCTTCTCTTAAGGACTTGTGGTGCCTAGAGCACTTGGTGAAGTGTCTCAACACTCCTATATCTTCATCACACTCTGACACCCTCAAATGAGCTGGCTATGGGGGGTATATAGCTCCAACTCCAAGTACAACAGCTTCTGCGCATGCACCGGACTCCGGTTCACTCACCGGAGGGATCTGGTGAGTGCCACGTTGACTAGCCATTGAAGATGACCGTCGGAGGTTTCCAAGTCTGGTGCGGGCTCTGGTGTTACACCGAATAGGTCCGGTGCATTGAAACTGCCCCCAAGCCGCGCTACAACCCTCTCTATAGTATAGAATGCTTTGGTAAGCACTCCGTTGGCCCGTTGCTGTCACCGGACATGTCCTGTGAGTGATCCAGCACACCTTCTTCTTCTCTTGTGCTCACCTTGCGCTTCCATGCTCCTCAGCACCTAACACCGGACAACTCTGGTGCCCCTATTGCAGCAGCCCATGGGACAATGCATATGTACACTCCGGTGCTTCCTCTCTGCTAATACCGGATAGGTCTGGTGCACACAAAAGTGTGCAATGAACTTCGTTTCTTCGCGTGTCTTCGTCCGAGCTTCTTTTAACTTGTGTTTTAAACTTTCAACATGTCCTCTAATGTGTTGTTTGAGGTGTTTGATTATCCGAATCACCACTTTGCCTAAGTCCAAGTCCACCTTGCATTTATTTGGACTATAACTTATATACAAGCAAACATCATTAGTGCAATTAGTCATGTTGTTCATCAAACATCAAAGCAAACTTAATCCATAGGACTAACCGAGTTGGTCAGTGCAGGCTTAGTGCAACGCCCTGGTGTTAATCATGCATTTGGCATTGGCATTTCATGAGCACAAGCATCATTGATCATTCATGAGCATGAGCATGTCAAATTGTATCTCTATGATTGTCTATATTATATGTGTTGTCACTAAATGCTTTACATATGCTAGGGTTTACATGTGACCAATGTATAAAATGCTTGTAGGACCTTAGGGGTACCTTAAACATGTTTAGAATGTCATATGGAACAACTTTGGTATTCATGACTTGGACCAATTTTGCCTCTAAGTCATGGTTATAGTGTAACATACCATTTTCAAGTTGTATGTTTGACCTAAGTTGAACTATAGCATAGAGTGCTTGCAAGACATTGCACCCTTAAGCAAAGTTGTAGTACTTGACTAGAGTAACAACTTTTATTTTTGGGTCCAGACCTAATTCGGTGCATAGCATGCTCAAAAACAGTTCACAAGTAGCAATAAATTACTGTTCTAGCACTTGAAAAATTTTCTAAGTCTATAATTGTGTTATAGTTTCAATGTACCGATGTTTGATGTGCTGTAGTTCGTAAACTAGGCCGATCTAGAACAAACTCATTTAAGAAAAGTTGGAGTTTACATGTAGCTCTACAACTTTGATTATTATAGTTTTTGCTGAATCACGCTGGTTTGAGAGATATAGAGTGAGGAAGGTGATGGTTTCAGTCGAGCTGAAACGGCTTATGCCGATTCAGGGCAGGCCGGTGGTGGCCGACCGTCGCAGGCCACGCTCGCCATCTGGCCACCGTATGTTGGTGCGGGCCCCACCAGTTTGGTCGGGGAGAGCCTCATTATCGCCACAACACGCCCGTCTGCATCTCTCTCGCTCACTTCCTCTCCCTAGCTCACTCTCACACCCGCCAGCGGAGCACCGTGCTCACCATTGCTGCCACCGTGCTCCGCCACCGTATAGCGCCATCGTCGCTGCACCACCATCCAATTCAGTTCGCCAGCACCTCCGCCGTAGTCACCTCTTCCACCCCGACCCGCTATTCCCTCTTGCCGAGCCTTGGTAAGGGCGTATTTTGCTTCGTCGTTGCCACGACCTCATCGGAGCGCCGCCGCGCGCTCGGCTTACCATGGCCGCATCGTTCCACCGCGCCTCCTGTCCTCCTTTTCTCCGATTTGTAGTCGTCTTGTGATCCTTACGCTTAGGTAGGAGCTTGGCTTGACGCTACTGCTTGGTCATGCTAGAACACGCCGCCGCTCCCGCTGCGGTCGCCATGGCCGCCGAGGCGTTTGAGCTCGCCATTGCCGAGCTGGCCTATCACCTCCCGTCTCTTTTGCACGCATTAGATTGAGTCAGACTAGACCTAGCAGATGGCAAGATGGAGACCTGCCTTTCGACGCCGTTGAGCCGGAACGGCGAGAGCGCCACCGTGCTCTGTGTGCCGCCGCCGCAGCATGCACACGGTCGGAGCTCGCCGCTGCCTCGCCGGAACCCTAACCATCCTTGATAGCTTCGCTAGGATTCCACGAAGCCGTAGCGCACCTCACCGGAGCCCGTGATGGCCAGAGAACGCTAGCGTACCGCCGCGCCGCCTCCGCCGTCCGCCATTGCCGCCGGCGAGGGTGCTCCAGTGCACCGCCGGTCCAATGAGGGACACCACTGGGTGCGGGGGAGTGCGGGGACTGCAACTGTGATGATGTCACCGCCGGAGACCTCGCCGTTGGCGAGCTATCGCCGGTCAAATGCCGCCTCTGTTTGGTGTCGCTGACATGTGGGTCCTGCTGACTAGCGGGCCCCATCTGCCAGTCACTGGGTTGTGTTGATTTTTCTTATTTTTCACATATTTGAATGCCAACTTCAAAAAAATTCATATCTAGAGCTAGGTGTATCCAAATGAGGTGAATCAAATTTTGTTTGTTTAATCATGAAGTCTAGTATTTGATAAAAATATGAAACTCACCGTTTGGGATGTTTTTGGGGAGAATTAAATGGAGCTAGATAAGTGCTTTTAAATTCTTTGCAATCTTGTAAAATATATAACTTGAGCTAGGAAAGTGATAAAATTGTGATTCTAATTTTGTTGATCTTGTGTTGACTTGCTCTAGTGAGGAAAAATATTGAACTTTGCAGTAAACTTAATTGGAGTAGGGTCTTACTATTTATCTTTTAATAATTGGTGTTTTCTGAGGAAATTCATAAGGAGAAAATAAGTAACTTATTGCCATGCAAATTTTTGTACAGTGTTAATGGGTTTTAGGGAAGCTAAGAAAAATATGAAATCTGTCGTTTGACACTTTTGAATAGGGATAACTATTTTCACTAAAGTCAGCCATTATAACTTGTCATTTATGTTGAGGGTGCTGTACTTGTCTATTTGGCATAAAATTTTTACAGGAGCCTACTGGGACCATATATGAACCACTGTAATTTTCTGAAAATTTATTGTGCACTTTTGATATATTTTCTTTATTTCACCTTAGTGTCCAAATAAATTAATAAAGGCATTTAAATAATTTATTTGGGCTTGACCGTCATATTTTCTAGAGTGTGTATGATGCCTATGAACTGTTGGTTCCTTTGGTTGTGCCCAATTTTAATTCCTTGTATGCAGTAAAATATTATGGCTCTAAAATTCAATTATAGAAGTTATTTGGATAGATTCTGTTGCTAGGTGTTTTGTATAGGTAAATAGAGTTTTCTGTAAAAATGGTCAATAACAAAGTTGTAGGGAATTTCTTTATCTAGCTTGTGTCAAAATTTTAGGGCAATAGGCCAAATGGTTCGAGAGTTATAGCTATTAGAAGTTGGTCTTCCAAAATACTTACTTTCTGGAATTTTTGAACATACCTAGGAAGTTTACCTATTTTTGGCTAGGATAGTAGTTGAATCAGCTTTTAGTGATTAAATAAAAGTTGTAGGAAATTTTAAAATCTTTCCAGAAAGTCTAGAATCATAGCATTTGGTTGTGTACAAATCCAGTTATGATTTAAACTTGTAGCTGTTATGTTATGGTCCAGAAATAGACTTAGTAAGGATTCTTGAAATTCTAGAGAAGAAATATGCACTTACTCAGTAGCTAAGAAGTTAACTTGGTTATCATCCTAGTGACCTAATATGATAGTCATCATTTAACCATGCGCATTATCATGACATGTCATCCATGACACATCTTATGCATTCATGATTCTCACTTTTTGCATATGCATGCAATAGGTGCGACGGAAGAAATCACCATGTTCGAGTATGAGGCTGATCCCCAGGAAGAGCATTAGGAAGTGCAGCAATAGGAGGTCCTAGGAGAAGGAGAGCCCGATGGTGAACAGTTGTCTGAGTGCTCAGATCACCAGCCCTCAACCTTTGTGAAAGGCAAGCCCCGGAGCATTCTAAGCCTCCTATATTTTCGAACTATCAACTTGAGACCTTTTATGTTGATGCATTAAGTACTAGGAATTGATTGGAACCACTTGTTGCATATAAATTCCTTGTGCTTAGTTAGTAGAAGTCAGGTGATTACCTGTCACCTCCATAATATAGATGGATAACTAACCACGGTTGGCTATATGTGCTAGCGTGGAATATAACCATGTGTTAATGGATAAAGAAGACCGGGCGGGATCATGATAAAGAAGCAACAAGGCATGGAGGTCTTGGGTGCCTATTTATCTCCGTCTATGTCGGTTAAGGACCGATTCGCTATACGTCCTCATGTCATGTTGAATGCATACCTAGCACTTAGTTGGCTAGATCTAATGATACGACCGTGAAGCCGAGTAGCTCAATTCAGGTCGGGCCCTGATAAGTGAAAGTGCGCACACTGGAGGCAGTAAGGATGTGCGGAGAGCCAATGGCATGAGTCCAAGGGCGGGATCGGGTCCCGGTCTTCCTGATAGATTGGTGGAATCTCTGAGGGTGCAGTGCTGATCGGACCCACAAATAAGTCCTTAATTATACCAAAGGTGACCTAAGGCTACCTTCACGGGGTGTGCCTCGATTTGTGTTAGGAATAAATTCCCCAGCTAGGTAGGAATCGATTCGAATCGCTGTCTCTCCCGAATAGTAAGAACTTGACTGAGCAGCGGCAACGTAGAAGCACTAATTGAAACTTGATGGTTATGATGATGCTCAAATTACTCTTATACCGGATATGGTTACTAATGCTTGCTAGCTTAATCAAGTGATTGCTATAGTACAGGTGCTAATCTTGAGATGCTTAATTGAATAGGTATTCAAATTGATGCTAGAGGTACTAAATCTCCAAGTTATATTACTTAAGCTTTTTATGCAAAATGTTGTCATGCTAACTCCACCTCTTAAAGCCATGCATACTCCTTGGTGTCTTATTATTTTGGTTTATGACAGGTAAGTCTAGCTGAGTATATTCTCGTACTCAAGGTTTATTCCCATTTGTTGTAGATGATGTGATGTACCACGGTTATTGCAAGCACTGCATAACTCCTGCTGTTGATGGAGAGTAAGACCAACGGCATGGTCATTCTATATCATCTCAACTATGTGCTTTTGTTGGAGATGATCCTAAACTGGCTATGTATTTCAACTATCTTGATGTTGTTTCAAAACTATGTTGCTTCTGCTACTTCTAAATTTGAGTTGTAATAACTTTGTTGAAACTCCGATGTATGAGAACTATTTGGGAACCTGTTGTAACATGTGACTGGTTGTGTTGAATCATGTACGATCTTAGTTTGTACATTGGTTTGTTTGAGATCCTTCGTGTGATCACTTCGGTGATTGCTATTGTACTTGTGCTCTTATAAATTGGACGGTTCTATTGCACTTAGTACCTCCCTCCTAGGGTGGTCAGAGTTCAAGTCCAGAGGGACTCACTCTCGTGGCTTCGACCGTAGCGACCATGAGGGGGAAAAACTCCATCGTCTATCCCACATCCAAAGCACAGGTCTGTGGCTAGCTCATCTCACGGAGCTGCGGTGCCGCTGTGTGAGTGTGGGGTAGGAGTTCGGGGGTTTTATCGATCTGCGTGAGAAGATTTTCTTCTTAAGCCAGAATACCCGGGGGGCTGTATAGCCACCATGGATCGAGTTTTTTTAATGGTCCATAGGGTCTATTTTCCTTACGACTAGGCTCTTGCCCTTTGATGTCTATGGTTCAATAGGATTGGAAGCAAGAAGATATAATAATTCTGGCTCAAAACAAAACCTTAGGCATTCCAACTTTGGAAAGCCACACAATGTGTAGTTCACTCTTTTCAGTGAGATAGTATATATATTACATGCACATTTCACACTTCACTTCAAATATCTTGAAAAACAGGTGCTCAATTAATTACTTCATTCCATTGCAGAATTGAAAGGTCATATGTACCATCATCTTGTCGTTTTCTTTTCACTGACCAGTCTTAGTGGGGATTTAATGAGAGTTCATAGTTATTAGATAACCAAACATGACATAGTATATACGAAGAGAGATGATAAAAATTTCATAGGGATAAAACTGTCTGCATTGTTTTGACATACTTAGAAACTGGAACATGAAACGCTCGCTGAGACTAGCCTAATTATCCTGAATTAAAATAGTAGCATTATTAAGGAAATCTTCTTAGCTCTGAATTGACTTGCATGGCTTAATCGTTTGGCTCAACTTGTCTATAACTCCTAGCTTCACTACTGTCAACACACAAATTCAGACAATACAAAATTACGCTATTAAGATGGCCAATTAGCATATGCTAAAGTAGTGGATTGTGTAATACATAATTTAGTCATGATTTTTTTAAAAAAATACTAATTAAACAGACGACATATTTTTTAAAACAATTTTAACAAAAAAGAAACTAAACGATAGAGACAGTATTATGCACACGTCGTCGAAGATATATCCTTATGCCCATTGCGCACAATCTCTCTCTAGATATATCTCTGCGAATCTCTGTCCTCTCTCTATCTCTTACAAGCATCCACTATTCTCCACTTCCTCTATAGGATTCGGATGCACACTATAAAAGGGCCTTACAGCCTGCACTCGCAAGGCACACAACCACGAACAAACACTTCAGCACATACACAGCCACACATACACACACACTAGCCCAGTGTTCGCTAGCTAGCTAGTCAGCTGAAGAAGACGGTGATGGCGGAGAGGGTGTCGAGATTGTCGACGGAGAAGGCGGTGGTGATCTTCACGACGAGCCAGTGCCCGATGTGCCACACGGTGTCGAGCCTCTTCTACGAGCTCAGCGTGTGCACGGCCGTCCACGAGCTCGACAAGGACCCGCGCGGCCGCGAGATGGAGCGGGAGCTCGCTCGCCGCCTCGGACGCGCACCGCCTGTCCCCGCCATCTTCATCGGCGGCAAGCTCGTCGGCTCCACCGACAAGATCATGTCGCTGCACCTCGCCGGCAAGCTGGTGCCCATGCTCAAGGGTGCCGGCGCCATATGGCTATGAATCCATCCGTCCATCCCCATCCATCGATCCATCCAAAATTCCAAATCACTCGCCCTCGAACCCCCAATTTTGCTGGGTTTATAATACATACATATAAATTTGCGGCTTACATGCATGCAATTAATTGAGCTATAGAGTGTGCTCACAAGTATGATCGAGGTACCTATCTTGACCGTCTGATAACAAAGCAGGGACGGCTAGGATTTTTACCGGTGCGGGACAAATCGTTATGCCGAATAGGCAAATATATAGTTTCCAAGAAGAATATGAGGGAAGTTTTGTATCCAGGAGAGTGTAATAACTTCTAGCTGTGCTAAAAAGGGTGAGGAATGGCTATGTAGCTAATCCATTGACTTCGAATGTAAATGGACATGTGTAACGCTGCGCTTTCCAGCATTTTCAATGAGATGTGATTTTTGAATTATCTCAACTGATATATATTACTACTACACAAACGAATTTTAGGAATGCCTTTATTTTAGTCAGAGGTAGCTCTATTAAGAACCGCCTCTAGAAATGGTATATAAACCGCCTTGTCAATAGAAATCTAACAGCCTCTAAAAATAGCTGAAAATTCCATGTGACTAAAATAAAGGCATGGTTTAAACTCTATGGTTTAAACTTTTTTATTTGAATTTATATATGGTGTCGAATATACACTATGATACTTATTAAAGTGAATAGAAAAGGATTTCATGACCCACTTGGTCACCAGTGATTTTGAGGTGGAGAGTTAAGAAAGGAACGCCCGAGGCTTGTGATTGAGTTCGATTTTTTTGACGAAACTGATTGAGTTCGATTTCGCGTGTGGCCGGATGCACGAGTATTTCACATGAAAACCAAGATTTATGATGCTCGATCACGAGCATTTCTCCTAGGGTCAAAATTGTTTTGCTATTTTTTAGCCTGATTTGTAAATTTTATAAAATGATTTCTAGAGGCTGCTAGATTCCAGCCCGTCTCTTGAAATCGATCTATAGCTTCACAAGTAGAGGTGGGCCAAGCAGCCACATCCACAGACCAATTCTAGCCACCTTTGAAAAAGCTTTCCATTTATAGTGGCGTATGTAAGTATAATTAAAAATGGTAAAAATAAATAATACGAGACAATTTTTAGCCCTTTTTAAACAGAATTTTATAATTGATCAATCATAGTTATTTAAAATAACTCTTTTGGTCACGTCATGCACCTTGGCAAAACCATTGTTACCGTGCATGTGCCGTCACCGTGCCTCAGCCAACCAACATGGTGGAGGCGTGGGACCGATCCGCTTGCCACGACATGGGAAAAAATTGGGTGCAGGTTGTTTGCACCGGCGTCTCCGTGCAGACCCACTCGAATGGAAGCCACGTGCCCAAGCAAATCCATCGCACAGCCATGCGTGCATTATTATGACAAATCTAGTCTTCTTTGGCCTTTTTCTTGTGACAATAGAGGAACTTACATTGATTTATGATACTTCTCTAGATTGTCATAATAACCAGCATATTGTTGTTATAATGACAAATAGAAAAAATGCATCACAAAAAACATAACAAACGCCAAACCAAAATGTCATAAACTAGTAGTACACCAAAATGTCATGATAAAATGTTGTTGTTGCAACCATTCTGAAACTATCACTAAGCGAAAGACGGTGTGTTTTGAATAAAAAGTATATACATAAAAACAATAAAATAAATTATTAAATAATAATATGGGAAAATTAGATCACTGCAGGTTCACCAACAAGCAGGCAGTGATCATAGGTAATAAACGCTTAGGTGCTAAACCGCCATTCAAATCAACACTACCAGTTGACGCCACGAACCGACAGTGTTGGCTCAACAAAACACTACCGTAATGAATTGTCAGCTGTCGGCTTTTAGAACCGACAGTCATAGGACCAACACATCACTGCCGATTTGTCCAGTTCAAATTCCGGCAGTGATAAGGGGTTTGAATTAACCTGCAGTTGCAGCGATGTCCTGGCTGAGGTAGTGGTACACTACCCCAGGCAACTTTTTTTTGATGGCCAGAACCATCACAGAAAGTGGCCAAAACCGTCAGGGAAGACTAATCCTGACAGTTACCATCAGGATCAGCCGTCAGGAATGACCTGTCAGGAAAAATCTACCTTCCCTGATGGAAAATCATCAGGAACCATTTCCTGACGGTAGTTACTGTCAGGAGAGTTTTCCCTTGTCGGTTTTTTCTTCTACGTCAGGGAAAATACCTGCCGGCTCAACGCCGTCAGGGAAGGTTCAAACTTTCCCTGTCGGTTATAGTACCGTCAGGGAAGGATTAGACTTTCCCTGCCAGTGAATGACCATCAGGAAACCTTCATTCTAATTCTAATGTGCATAAAACCCCATTGAACTATTGTTTACACCAAAATTTAGGAAGAAGAACGTAGGAACTCGAAGCTTCCAGGATTGTGTTATCAAGGAATCGATTAGATGTGAATCGATATCAGCTGATTTAGATGCAATGTTAGAATCAGCTATTTTATAGATGACGTCAGTAGACGACGTCAATGGGCTATGCTTGAATGGCACCAGGAAGATGTGTCGGACTCTACAAATAAGGAAAATTAGGGTCCAAGTTATTATTATTAAGTGAGAAAAGTCTATTTTTGGCCATCGAACTTTTGGCGAAGTCCGGGAACGACCATCGAACTCGAAAACCAGGAATGTTTCACCATTTATTTTCTGAAACCGGACACAAAAGGCCATGGACTGCAGTCCACCTACACATTCCTGGTTTTGACAGAACTCCTCCCCTTCTCTCATTCTTCTCCTCCAAACCAGCCCTCTCCTCTTCTCACGTTACTCTCTCCTCCCCTTGCTCTCCCATGGCTGCCACTCCCTAAATCCCCTCTATAGCACCAAATCCTTGGGGGAAACTTGCAAATCAGATCGAGGACAACAATAGGAGCAAGAAGAGGTGCATCTTGCATGTGGATCGGTCCTTCCCCATCCCTTCCCGTCACCCTAGGGTTTGTGGCTGACCAAGGTGAGTTGGATTTCCCCCTTCTCTGCACAAGTTTGGTGTTTAGGGTGGATTTTGGCCATGGGAATAGGTGGACTAGTGGGGGAGAAAAGTTGCTTGAATGTTGTTCCTCAGATTTCAGATGAACAGTTTCTACAGATTTTCTTGGGGAAACGATTAGGGCTACTTAGAGACCAAAATAAGTGTTTTGGTGAACTACAAAGTTGTAGAGGACCTTCAGATCTATTACCTTGTGAAATTTCATGATTTTATCTCAAGCAGTTTCAGAGATATGTATTTTTGAAATTAGGTGTCATGCTGTGACGAAGTTTTGGACAGAACTGGATGTAGGGGCCTTTCGAAACGCTTAAATGTCTTATTAGACTTTCCATATATGAGAAGCTTGTAGTACTTTCCATTAGCTTTCTAGATTGGTAAAGATTATGCCTTTTGTATTTCGCTGCCATCATATCCTTTATGGATTAAAACGTATAAAGAGGTGAAGCGGCACTGCTGCATTTGATATGTTGCTTTGTTTGTTTTTTGCTTGTATGTCGGGTTGGGGAGTAGGAGTGCTTAATCCATTGTTTAATGCAGCCACAAACTTGTTTGTCATACAGGCAAGTGATAAAGTGTCCTGGGGATGGATCCATTTGAGTATCTTCTAGTCCGGTTCCATTTCAATGGAGAATTCATAAGAACAGGAAGACAAGTGCAGTTCATCAGTGCTCAGATGGAGGTTTCCTTCATAGATAGGGATAAAGTGTCCCTACGTGAGATTATTGGCCACCTAAAGGACCACTGCAATGTAAGCGAAAGGGCTCTTTTGCATTGGCTTCTTCCTGGGAAAGAGCTTGACAATGGTCTGAGCATGCTTCTAGATGACAAAGGCTGCTTAGAGGTAGCAGGTACCATTAGGGATGGAGAGGTAGCTGAAATCTATGTTGAAGAACCTATTGCTTTGGAAGAAAGTGAATGTGATGAAGGCAGTGAATATGAAGAGGAGGAAGGAACAAGTGATGAAGATGACTCACTGAATGAGCAGGAAGTGCAGGAGGAATTGGATGATGAAGGACCTGAGATAGAAGAGGATACTCAACCTGTGCATGTAGCTAATGAATTTTTAGGTGCAGCCATTGTTCCAAGTGGTAATAGAGCTAGGATCCAACAACCAATACAGCTTGATGAGGGATGGAAAAATTCAAGGAAAGACAAAGGCAAGCAAGTAGTTGTCCATGATCCAAAGTCTGGGGATAGCAGTGACAGTGACTACTTACCTGGTGATGAGTGTTCTTCTAAGATGATGATGAAGTTGTAGAAATTCTGACCAAGTTCAGGGTGTTTAAAAGGAGGTTAAAGGCTAGACAGGTAGCCAACTTAGATGAAGTCATATTGGACAGTCCCAAATAGGTGCCAAATTTGTATGAGATTGAGGATGAAGGAAATTTGACCCCATATGATGGCAACAGTGATGATGAGAATTCAGTAGAAGAGATGAGTGATGGGGATATTCAAAAGTGTACTAGTAAGTGTCCAAGATTTAATAAGAAGGAACCAATTCCTAAGTTTGAGATTGGAATGAAGTTTAGTGGAAAGAAACAATTCAAGAAGGCATGTATCAAACATGGTCTAGTTGAGAGGAAGCTTATCAAATTCTACAAGAATGAGGCATCAAGAATGATTGCAGTATGTGACTGGTCCACATGTAAATGGAGGTGCATGGCTTCTGTCAATTCTAGGAGTAGTAGTTGGCAGATTGCTAGCTACAATGCTAAGCATACATGTCCACCCAGAAGGAACAATAGGTTGGTCACTATTGGTAGAATTGCTGCCAAGTATGATAGGATGATCATTGCCAACCCTGCTTGGGGTCTTAACTCAATGAAAACAACTATGCAAGAGGACATGTTTGTTGATGTGAGTTTTAGCAAGCTTAAGAGGGCCAAGTCCATGGTAATGCAGAAGGCATTAGATGCTACTAAGGGTCAGTATCTACTCTTGTACAATTACCAGCTAGAGTTATTGAGAAGTATTCCTGGAAGCACAGTTATTGTGAGAAGACAAGGTGATACAGACATTTTTCAGAGGATGTACATATGCCTTGATGCTTTGAAGAAAGGGTTTAAGGCAGGATGTAGAAAAGTTGTTGGGCTAGATGGGTGCTTCTTCAAGGGAGCTACAAATGGTGAGCTGCTATGTGCAATTAGCAGAGATGCAAATAGCCAAATGTATCCTATTGCATGGGCTATGGTGGAGAAAGAGAATAATGATAGTTGGGATTGGTTTTGTGATCTTTTGTTTAGAGATATAGAGGTGTATGGTGGCACTGGATGGGTTTTCATATTAGATCAGCAAAAGGGAATTTTGAATGCAGTGCAGAAATGGGCTCCAGATGCTGAGCATAGGAATTGTGCTAGGCATATATATGCCAATTGGAGGAAAAAGTTCAAAAAGGAGTGGCAGAAGAAATTTTTGGCTTGTGCAAAGGCCCCTTGTGTCACATTGTTCAACCTAGCCAAGGCAAGACTTGCAAAGGATACACAAGCTGGAGCTCAGGCTATAATGAACACTGATCCACATCACTGGAGCCGTGCCTGGTTCAGGTTAGGTTCTTTTTGTGATTCAGTTGACAACAATATGTGTGAATCTTTTAACAAATGGATTATAGAGGCTAGATACTTTCCAATTATTACCATGCTTGAGACAATTAGGAGAAAAGTCATGGTTAGGATTCAGCACAACAGGACCAAATCAGATGGGTGGAACATAGTCATATGCCCAAATATCTTGAAAAAATTGAATGCATATATTAATTTATCTAGAGTTTGCCATGCAATATGTAATGGACAAGACCAATTTGAAGTGGTTCACTAGATTAACAGGTTCACTATGGACCTGAACAAAAATGAGTGTTCCTGTAGATATTGGCAACTATCTGGAATGCCATGTCCTCATGCCATATCTTGCATTTTCTTCAAGACAAATGATCTGTCACCATTCATTGCTAGCTGCTACTCAGTGGAACAGTTCAAAAACACATATGACCATTGTCTATTGCCAGTGGAAGGAATGAATGCATGGCCTGTTTCAGAGAAAACACCACTGAAGGCTCCTGGATATGTAAAGATGCCAGGTAGGCCAAAGAAGGAAAGAAAGAGAGAAGCACATGAGAAACCAAAGTCTAAAAAGGCCTCAAAGGTGGGCACAATTATTAGGTGTACGAAATGCATGCAAATTGGTCACAACAGGTCCACATGTGACAAAAGAAATGGCCAGTCCCATAATGCTGCTCAGGTTTCAAGAGAACAAGGTGGAACTTCATCAAGTGCACCTCACCATAGCACTGCTGCATCCATGAAGAGGAAAGCAAATACAACTCCATGTACACAGAACAAAAGGACAAGGACAACTAAGGTATGGTTCCAAAACCAGTGTAACATTATTGCCAATTTATGATCCTCACAAAATATGTGTGTTCAATGATTTATTTCTTCTTTTGCAAGGCTGGAGGTTCAAATACATTGGCCAAGACATCCGCAAGTGCCAAAGTTGATACAACTCCTTCTAGTTCAGCAACTATGCACCTACACTCCAATGTGCCATTTACCAAAGCTGGCTCAAGTGTGTCTATCACTTTAAACTCAGGGAAAGCTGAAGTTTGTTTGAATGCTCAAGGACCATCCCCTCCAAAGAAGCTCCCGGTTAGAAGACTAGCCAAAGGCCCTATGTTCATTCTACCAGCACCTGGTGATGCCATCTGAAGTATCTATGATGCCCATGTGTAATGCCAGAATGCTGGCTTAAGTTTATTTTGCTACCATCTGAACTATGGATTGTGAGGTGTAATGCCAGACTGTTGGCTTAAGTTCATATTGCTACCATCTAAACTAGGAATTGTGATGTGTAATGCCTGACTGATGGCTTAATTTCACCTAACAACATGTGAACTATGAATGTCATGTGTAGGTGGCGTCAAAACCGGCGTGGCATCAAAACCAGGTGGACTGCAGTCCATGGCCTTTTGTGTCTGGTTTCAGAAAATAAATGGTCAAAGATTACTGGTTTTAGAGTTCGATGGTCGTTCTCGGACTTCGCCAAAAGTTCGATGGTCAAAAATGGACTTTTCCCTTATTAAGTTAAGAAGTTTTCTTTTATTCCAAGAATTATAGTGAGTTGGATTCATATTTAGGTTTCGGGTATACATATTAGACCCTGATTATTGTACCAAAAAAAGATGAACACTCAAACAATATAATTTTCCGGCTTATGCCATAGCATTAGGAGTAGGAGTACTGTAGATCTCGGTGAGTTCTTTAGCAAACAGGACTATATCGACTGATCGACCTCTAGCTTGCTTGTGAGTACAGTCACGACTTGTATTGTGCAGGTAAAGCTGCATCAGCTGATTGATCTTTTATGATCCATAATATAAGTTAGTTATCGATCTGTATCGTAGTTTGTAAGGCTGCATCAGCCGATTGATCTATTAAGAATTATAATATAGATCAAAGTTATCGATCTTGTGTTAAATAACTTGTTCAATACAATATCACCAGTTATCGAATCTGCTAAGATTAGTAAGATTTTCCTTGCTATTTTTTGGTTTATTCACCAGTTATTGATCTTGTTATAATTAATGTTTTGTTAATTATAACAAAATCACCTGATTGAGATAGAGATATATCGGCATCATATCATCTTAATTGGTCATCCTTTGATCTGGTCATGCTTTAAATCTTATAATTGATGGCTTAATTCTGCTAGATCGGCCATTTTATCTCTATTCCAATCAAATATAGTATGCATCCAAAGACATGTTTCAATCTTGAATAAACTCACTAGTTAATGAGATCTAATCTAATGACACTACCATAGCTGCATCGATCTAGTCGAACCTCACTGGTAAGACTTTATATTAGAAATTATCGATTAGTGGTCTTGTCATGATCAAGATATGTACTATGTTTATTTGCTATGACTGCATCGGCTATTTTAGTCGATTTGCCTATACTCTCACGCATATAGCATGTTTTCATGAATTTGTCAACATATAGATGGTTTTATAGATTCTTTGGCTTTAGTTTGTTATCATTATCATGGCTGCATCGATCCGATCGACCCTTACTATTGATGATAACATATTAGATTCAAACTGTTTGTAGATTTATTTATATTAAACAGTCGATTTGTTCGCATGTTATACTCTTTTCATCAAACTTATTGGCTCGACGCTTTATATCAATCATGTTCCATTTAGCCGATGTCACACCCAATTTTAAGGATAAAATTGAATGCACAAAACTTGTGTGTGCCCAGAAATCAATCACACACACAAGCTGACAAATTACATATAGTATCATCACGGTATCTCATACATCAGAGTTATAATAAAACTTAGTCTTATACAACACAGCGGAATAATAAAAAGATAATAAAACTCTCGTGGCCGTCATCACAGGGAAGCTCAACTGGTTGACCACAAGCCTAATAATCCTCCGGGAAATCCTCATACCCGTTACCATCTGTTACCCATCCGGGATTTTTATCCAAGTAAAGAAAATAAACAAGTGTAAGTACATTCCGTACTTAGCAAGCTAACATGGGGTTATAAAACTCAAAAAGGATAGACTCTGGTTTACTGAAGTTAGCATTTTTAATAGGTCAAGCTTTTATTCTCAATTATTATCAAGTTATGCTTAAGCTCCCATTTAATTCCCATAAGAACAATATCGGGGTCAGGTGTGCCATATGTCATCACTGAACAACTTTAAATGATCATCAACAATTAACCGGTTATTCTATGAGTTTTCCGGGCCGTTTGTAACCGTGAGCACGGCTGTTATAACGGTTTGTTACCCTCTGCAGAGGTGGTGCACATTCACCGCGAGTCATGATCCCCATATGCTCGGGTTAATTACTCCCATGTCACTACCAAGGTGAGCGGGCAGGGTACACTATGAAGCCATTTCATAGGTTTCCCTAACAAGTTAGGGCCGCTTGGTTTCCTTGGTAGGCAGATGTAGGGACCCCCCTTTCCTATGGCACAAATCCATCGCGGCTATACTCATAGGAACAGAGGTAGCCCTATACCCAAAGTGGCAAGCCCCATTTGTGCCAAAAAGGTAACCTCTAACTAGTTAGGAAAGATCCTATTACTGAGCTAAAGTCAGAGCCATATGACTCTCCCGGTTGCACTGTCAGTCCCAGCTTTTGCCGACAGATAAGTCCTTATGGAGGGCCGGGAGCAACATGAACAAAGGTCATTTGCACTTTCGCCCTATGGAACAGTTGTTATAAATCATGTTACTCACTTTGTTCCATAGTATTATTCATCAACATGTATATCAAGTTCAGTTAGAGCACTAGCAATCTACCCATATGCATTTAACCCATAGGAGACAAGGAACAGGATAACAATCACTAGGATGTCCTTACGGGTATCAAAATTAGACACATGCAAATGAGTAATTGATTAAAATGAAATAGGACATCAAGGAAGGCCCATGTTATACTTGCCTTGGTTCATAAACTCATGCTAGTCCTGCTGGTCGTCGAAGAGTTCTTGGTCTCCAACGTTTTCCTCACCGTCTGAACGCGACCAACACGGCAACATACAACATTCCAAAAGCATTCATGCAAAGCAAACATTCCTATCATTAGAATAGTACACCAACAGTATTGAAATCAAGATAAAATGTTTGTAAAACTAATCTATGTTTTGCTACGATCATGTCAACGCGAAGTTCACGAAAAACGGAGCTAAAATGCGAAAGTTATGATTAAAACGGGTTTTCCTATAGCCCTATATTTAATTAAATCTAATCATGAAATTAAAAAGTTCCAAACTTGACTAACAGTAGCTCCAACATGTAGCTTATGAAATTATGAAGCTAACGCGATTTGAATGGATCAATTCGGAGCTAAAACGACAATTTTATAAGCGAAACAGTTCAAATGGCATTTCTGTAAATACTGAAAGCATACTTTTGACTTAAGCCGTGGAGTTTACGCTTTCTAATCGAGATTACGCATTCGGGGAAATACGTTTTGGACTGCGGGTTAGGACTTAGAAAAGTCCAGGGGCTCTTATGCAAAATCACCCGCGAAGGGGTATCTTCTATTCCTGGCCGTTGATCTCGCAATGGGCGGCTAGGATCGGCCTAGGGGGGGTCGGCCAGCCGGAACAGTAACACCGGCAGCCAGGCGCCATGGCCGGCGGTAGTGGTCTCGCCGGAGCGCGCGGTTAGGGCCTACGGTTCACCAAACTGACCATTGAGGGCACCTGTGAGCTCGGGGGGAGAAGGGGGTTGCGGCCATGCTGTTTTGGCGGCCGGGAACGGCGGCAAGCGTGGTGGCCGCCATGGCCGGCGACCATGGCCCGCGGAGCTTGCGGCCAAGGCTCAAGAAGCCAACAAAACGAGGAGTGAGATGCACGGGGAGATAGAAGGGAGGACGGAGAAGCTCACCAAGGGGGAAATGGAGACGGAGGCGGCTCGGAGGAGGCTGTCCGCACGGAGGGGCAGTCGACGGAGCTCGGTGATCCCGGGGCGACGGTTGCGGCCTTCCTCGGTGCTCGGCAAGCGCCAAAATGAGAGCGGGGGCAGCAGGGAGGGGCGGAGATGGCTCGGTGCCGATTTAAAGCGGCCAGGCGCGAGGGAGGGGCACGCTCCCACGACGCGGAGTGGGGCGGTTGTGGCATGCGGCCAGGCCGGGTGGTTCCAAGGAGCGCGGGGGTGAAGACGGCGCCGACAAGCGGGCCCGGGCGATCAGCGGCTGGGCGTGGGGGCGTGGGCGGTTGCCCGGCGTGGCTTGCTGGGCTGGCGCGGCTACTGGGCCGAGCAGCTGGGGCGCGCGGCTGGGCCGGCGGCTGGTGGGCCGAGCGGGGAAGAGGGAGAGGAGAGTGAGCGGGCCACGTGGGAAAAAGGCTATGTGGGCTGAAAATGAGGAAGGGAGGAGATAATCATTTTCCCTTTTTATTTTCCAACAAATTTTCCCAAAAGCATTTTCAAATTATTTTTGAACTCATTTGAACACTAATTTAAGAACAATCATCACATGAATAAATAGTGCAGCAGCATGTATGCATCAAAAGTTTCAAATCTTATAATTTATTTTAATTCCCCAAAATTATTAATTTCCTATAATTGAGTGCACACTTAATAACATAATTAAATCAAATTTACTTATTTTAAAAGAATGAAATATTTTGGGTGTTACAATTCTACCCCCCTTAAGATGAATCTCGTCCTCGAGATTCGGGTGATTGCTTACTCAAATAGTTGGGGATAAGTCTTTCTCAGATCCTCTTCTCTTTCCCAAGTAGCCTCATCCTCTGTATAATGATTCCACTGCACCTTGCACATCTTTACTGTTCGGCTTCTCATAACTCTTTCGGCAGTTTCCAAGATCTTTATCGGATACTCTTCATAAGTAAGATGTTCCTTGACAACAAGTTCTTCCAAAGGAATTTGTTCTTCTAGTACCCTCAGGCACTTTTTCAACTGGGAAACATGGAACACGTCGTGCACATCGGACAAGCTCTTAGGCAGTTCCAACTGATAAGCTACTTCTCCACGTCTCTCTAGGATCTTAAAAGGTCCTATATACCTTGGTGCTAACTTTCCCTTCATATTGAATCTTCTCACACTTCTCATTGGTGACACTTTCAAGTACACATAATCACCAATCTCAAAAGTCAGCTCTCTTCTGCGGGTATCAGCGTAACTCTTCTGTCGAGACTGAGCTACTCTCAAATTGTCTCTAATCATTCTCACTTGTTCTTCCACGTCTCTAAGGACATCGGGACCAAACACTTGGGTTTCTCCAGTCTGATTCTAGAACAAAGGCGTTCTACACTTACGTCCATACAACGCCTCGAAAGGTGTCATCTTGAGGCTCTTTTGATAATTGTTGTTGTACGAGAACTCTACGTAAGGCAGACTCTTATCCCAACTATCACCATACTGAAGTGCACAGGCTCTCAACATATCTTCCAAAATCTGGTTGATCCTTTCCATCTGTCCATCAGTTTGCGGGTGGTAAGCAGAACTAAAATTCAACTTTGTTCCCAAAGATCTATGTACTTTATGCCAGAATTGCGATGTAAATTGGGTGCCTCTATCCGACACAATTTTCTTAGGAACACCATGTAAGCACACTATTCTTTCCATGTATAACTCTGCTAATCTTGCACCATTATAGGTAGTCTTGACTGGTAAAAAGTGAGCAACCTTGGTAAGTCAATCCACTATTACCCATATTGAATCATAACCTCTTTGAGTGCGGGGCAGTCCTACAATAAAATCCATACCAACTTCTTCCCATTTCCATTCAGGGATCTTCATTGGTTGTAGTAACCCTGCAGGTCTTTGATGCTCAGCTTTCACTCTTTGACAAGTGTCACACAAAGCCACATATTCTGCCACATCTCTCTTCAAACCATACCACCAATACTTTTCTTTGAGATCCAAGTACATCTTGGTACTTCCAGGATGTATAGAATAAGCAGACTCATGGGCCTCTTGCAGAATTGCATCACGGATAGCTTTCACTTCCGGTACACATATCCTTTTCCCGAACCAAAGAGTTCCATTCTCATCCATTCTGAATCCGGGTGCCTTTCCAAGCACTACATTCTCTGCTATCTCCTTAAGTTTTTCATCCTCCAATTGTCCTTTGCATATCTCCTGCTCCAATGTAGGCTCTATCACCAATTCCATTGCATTAGTGACCAGGCTCAAGTTGAGATACTCCATTTTAGCACACAACTCTGCTGACATAGATGTTGTCTGAATTCCATTGGCATAGCTCTTTCTGCTAAGTGCATTAGCTACAACGTTTGCCTTTCCCGGGTGATAATGCACTTCTAAATCATAGTCTTTGATCAATTCCAACCAATGATGTTGTCTTAGATTCAGATCTGATTGGGTGAAGATATATTTCAAACTCTTATGATCAGTATAGATATCACTCTTATGTCTAATCAGATAATGTCTCCAGATCTTTAAAGCATGAACCACAGCTGCCAATTCCAAGTCATGAGTAGGATAATTCAACTCATGCTTCCTTAGTTGTCTAGATGCATATGCAACCACTCTTCCTTCTTGCATAAGCACACATTCAAGACCCAAACGGGATGCATCACAATATATAGAGAAGTTCTTGTTTAAATCGGGCAAAATTAATACTAGAGCTATAGTCAATCTCTTCTTTAGCTCTTCAAAGTTTGCCTGGCATTTATCCAACCATACATACTTAGCATTCTTTTCCAACAAAGCTGTCATAGGCTTGGCTAGCTTGGAAAAGCCTTCAATGAACCTTCAGTAATAACCAGCCAATCCCAAAATGCTACGAATCTCACTTATAGTAGTTGGTGGTTTCCAATTCAGTACATCTTGCACTTTGCCTGGATCCACTGCTATTCCACCATTGGAGACAACATGACCCAGAAAAGAGACTTCCTTTAACCAAAACTCACACTTGCTCCGCTTAGCGTACAACTTATGCTCTCTAAGCTTTTGCAAGACCATCCTTATGTGTTCCGCATGTTCTTCTTCAGTCTTAGAGAATATTAGTATGTCATCTATGAATACTACCACAAATTTATCCAAAAACTCCATGAACACCTTATTCATCAAATACATGAAGTATGCAGGTGCATTGGTCAATCCAAAAGACATAACAGTGTACTCATACAATCCATACCGTGTTGTGAATGCTGTCTTGGGTATATCCGAGTTTCGAATCTTAAGCTGATGATAACCAGATCGGAGATCAATCTTGGAGAACACATGAGCTCCTCTCAACTGATCAAACAAATCATCTATCCTAGGCAAAGGGTATTTATTCTTGATGGTAACCTCATTAAGTGAGCGGTAATCCACACACATCCGTTGACTACCATCCTTCTTATCCACAAAGATCATAGGTGCCCCCCACGGGGAAGAACTGGGGCGTATGAAACCTTTTTCTTGCAACTCTTTTAGTTGTTTCTTAAGCTCTTCTAATTCATTAACTCCCATTCTATATGGACGCTTAGCTATTGATGCAGTTCCAGGTAATAATTCAATAATGAATTCAATGTCTCGGTCAGGTGGCATACCTGGCAAGTCATCGGGGAAGACATCCGGGAATTCCTCCATGACACGATCTTGTTCATTGACTTCACCATCTAGCTGATTCACTGTGGCTGTAGGCTAAGCTTGCACTACTACTTCTACACAGATTCTATCCCCATTGAGTGATGTCACAACCACAGATTTCTCCTAACACTGAATCACTGCCCAATGTTGTTTCATCCAATCCATTCCCAGGATAAGATCAATTCCCACTGTTCTCAACACAATAGGCTTCACCTTGAAGTCTACCCCCCTTAAGGAAATGCTAGTTGAGGGGCTCCAATAAGAAGCGGGCATACTACCTCCGGGGGAATTCACTAGTATAGGGTTTTTCATGGCACACAAAGGTATGCTATGCATTCTAACAAAAGCTTGGGAGATAAAAGAATGCGAAGCACTAGAATCAAAAAGTACGGTAGCAGAAACAGAGTTGACGCTGAACGTACCCAACATGACCTCAGGCGTCTCCTAAGCTGCATCAGATGACACATAGTTCACCTTCGCTGTGAGAGGTGGTCGGGCGTTGAACTTCTAATTGTTGGTCTGGTTCTGAGGTGCTTGTTGGTTCTGCTTCTTAGGACACTGATGAGCATAGTGACCTACTTCTCCACATCGGTAACAGGCATTGGGATTGTTGGGTGCACCACTCTTCATAGGAGCATTGTTAGGCACTCCCTGGCGTGTTGCAGGATTACTAGTCTGTTGCGGGGGACGCTGATTTCCAAACTGTTGCTGATACTGAGGGCGTTGTTGGAACTGGTTCCTCCGAGGATACTGACCACGGTTTCCCTGATGAGTTGGTCCTTGATTCCTCTGCTGGAAACCTTGCTGGGGATAAGCACGTGGGCGCGTGTTGCTTCCAGAAGCTTGCCCTTGGAGCCTTCTCTTCTTAGCTTCCATCTCCTTGCGCTTATCATCAATCATGATTGCGCGATTCACCAAAGACTGGAAGTTAGGATAAGTATTAGACATCAGCTGGAGCTGCAGTCCATCATAGAGTCCCTTGAGGAAATGGCGTTGCTTATCCTTGTCATCCGCTACATCATTAGGAACATAGCGTGATAGTTATGCGAACTTGTCCCGATACTCTGCCACAGTCATTGATCCTTGCTTGAGAGATCTGAATTCTTCCTGCTTCAGTTCCACTAGTCCATCAGGAATATGATACGATCGGAAACTGTCCTTAAATTCCTGCCAAGTGATAGCAGGAGCATTGTTGGGACGTCCAAACTGGAATGATTCTCACCAATCCTCAGCAGCTCCTTGGAGTTGCCCGGAAGCGTACAACACCTTCTCAAGGTCGCTGCATTGTGCTATGTTCAGTTGTTTCTCCACAGCACGCAACCAATCATCGGCCTCCATAGGGTCTGTGGCATGGGTGAACACCGGTGGACGACCTTTCATAAACTCTCCACACTTATCTCTAACCTGGACAGGCGGTGGCCCTCTTGCAGGTTCATTGTCCAAGCGCTGCATCATAGCTTGCATCAGCTGCGCTTGCATTCCCAATATCTATTCCATGGTCACAGGTGGTGGTGGTGGATTTATAAGAGCATCACGCCCACGATCACGACCTCTGCCTCTTCCTCCTCTTGCGGCCATCTGTTTTCCAACAAATGCGCAAAATTTAGAGATTTTTCCAGTTATAGAGAGCTTACAAAAGATCAGAAACAATGCTGAGAATTTTCTGGGCAAGATTCAAATTCAGCAGTTCAGTAAAACTGTTATAACTCGAGTTTCAGAGATCCAATAGAGGTGCACCAAGATTCGTTAGAAAGCTTAGGACATCAGCTACAACTTTCATTTAGACCACTTTTACAGATTCGAACTCGCACATAGTAAAAAATAGAGCTAAACCGAAACTGTTCTGAGTTCCAGACAGCGCAGGAACATCAACTTGTGTCAGTTAGATCTCCCAAACCTGAACAGCTATTGACGTGATTCCAAAGACACTTGAAATATACAGAGGTCTAGTTATCTCCACAAAAATTTCAGAATTTTTATCATCCCAGATTTTGAGTTACCAGATAAAGAACACAGGCTGCTCCAGAAATCAGCACAGCAGAGATAAGATAAAGCGAAACATCTGCATTAAGATTTCATTCTAAATTTAAAGTTCCAATCTAAGGAAGTTGTGGACATGCCCACAAACTTCCAGCAATAAAGCAAAATACCAAATCAACCAAGTTCACAAATCAAACATCTAATCAACCAAGTTCACAAGACCAACAAGACTAAATAAGGACATGAACTAACGACGTGATAATCTAGATCAAGACACCTAACACCTATGGAGCGGTGTCAATCATGGTGAAGGAACGGTGCTTCTTCTTGTAGATGGAAGGCTGTCCCAGTTGTGCTCGAAGTTCATCCACTTGTTTCTGAAGACGTCTCTATGCCCTCTGAGATGCACGCAGTTCTCCTTTGACTTCATCATCCACTCCCTGCATAGCGTGGACATGCTGCACCGTTGCCTCCAGAGTTGGGTCATTCTCTGGTGGAGCCAAAACCTGCCAAACACCCTCATGATCATTTCGAGGAAGGAACCTGAAGCGATCCTCCCTCATGGCCTCGAAACGATGACCATGGTAGTGGATGTAGGCATTCTGTGCTGCATCCTCCATGCCATCCAAAGCATGGGCTCTCCTAGCAGGGGCACTATGGACAGTCTCCACCTCATGTCCATTAATGATATCATTCCATGCAGTGACCACCAGCTCTACCTTCCAGAAGGTAGCCTCCAGTGGATGCTTGTACTTGGTGCAGTGGTAGCTGATGGAGGCGTGCAAGTCGAGGAAGTAGTCGTCCAGCATGTGGGTGAGGAGAGTGTGGTAGTAGGCTGTCTCTGGAGCTGGCTTGAAGTAGTACTTGCACTTCTAGCCAATCTCCTCGTCCTCCACGGGGGCAGCTGGGGAGGGTGCAGGTGTAGGGGAAGTAGCCGTCGACTCCTCAGGTGTAGCTACCATAGGGTAGACGGGCATGGCAACTAGTGTAGGAGTAGGTGTAGGCGTCAGTGTAGCCATCTCCTCGTCATCGGAGATGATCACAATCTCCCTCTCCGCCAGTGGGGCACGCGGGGTGAACATGGCACGATAGCCGGTGGTGCTAAGTCGAGCAGTCTTCAGATTATGAGACATCTATAGATTTAAAGTGAGATGAAATTAGAATCAACAATTTTAAATAATAGATTAAGGTATGAAAAGCATAAATGTTTTAATAAAATAACAAGGATAAGTCAGTAAGCAAGAAACCAGAGGAGCAAAGATGCTAAAACGACCATTTTCTAACTAGGCTTGCGTCCTACAGTCAACACGGCTCTGATACCAATTTGTCACACCCAATTTTAAGGATAAAATTGAATGCACAAAACTCATTTGTGCCCAGGAATCAATCACACACACAAGCTGACAAATTACATATAGTATCATCATGGTGTCTCATACATCAGAGTTATAATAAAACTTAGTCTTATACAATACAGTGGAATAATAAAAAGATAATAAAACTCTCGTGGCCATCATCACAGGGAAGGTCAACTAGTTGACCACAAGCCTAATAATCCTCCAGGAAATCCTCATACCCGTTGCCATCTGTTACCCATCCGGGATTTTTATCCAAGTAAAGAAAATAAACAAGTGTAAGTACATTCCGTACTTAGCAAGATAACATGGGGTTATGAAACTCAAAAAGGATAGACTCTGGTTTACTACAGTTAGCATTTTTAATAGGTCAAGCTTTTATTCTCAATTATTATCAAGTTATGCTTAAGCTCCCATTTAATTCCCATAAGAACAATATCGGGGTCAGGTGTGCCATATGTCATCACTGAACAACTTTAAATGATCATCAACAATTAACCGGTTATTCTGTGAGTTTTCCAGGCCACTTGTAACCGTGAGCACGGCTGTTATAACGGTTTGTTACCCTCTGTAGAGGTGGTGCACATTCACCGCGAGTCGTGATCCCCATATGCCCGGGTTAATTACTCCCATGTCACTACCAAGGTGAGCGGGCAGGGTACACTATGAAGCCATTTCATAGGTTTCCCTAACAAGTTAGGGCCGCTTGGTTTCCTTGGCAGGCAGATGTAGGGACCCCCTTTCCTATGGCACAAATCCATCGTGGCTATACTCATAGGAACAGAGGCAGCCCTATACCCAAAGTGGCAAGCCCCATTTGTGCCAAAAAGGTAACCTCTAACTAGTTAGGAAAGATCCTATTACTGAGCTAAAGTCAGAGCCATATGACTCTCCCGGTTGCACTGTCAGTCCCAGCTTTTGCCGACAGATAAGTCCTTATGGAGAGCCGGGAGCAACATGAACAAAGGTCATTTGCACTTTCGCCCTATGGAACAGTTGTTATAAATCATGTTACTCACTTTGTTCCATAGTATTATTCATCAATATGTATATCAAGTTCAGTTAGAGCACTAGCAATCTACCCATATGCATTTAACCCATAGGAGACAAGGAACAGGATAACAATCACTAGGATGTCCTTACGGGTATCAAAATTAGACACATGCAAATGAGTAATTGATTAAAATGAAATAGGACATCAAGGAAGGCCCATGTTATACTTGCCTTGGTTCACAAACTTGTGCTGGTCCTGCTGGTCGTCGAAGAGTTCTTGGTCTCCAACGTTTTCCTCACCGTCTGAACGCGACCAACACGGCAACATACAACATTCCAAAAGCATTCATGCAAAGCAAACATTCCTATCATTAGAATAGTACACCAACAGTATTGAAATCAAGATAAAATGTTTGTAAAACTAATCTACGTTTCGCTACGATCACGTCAACGCGAAGTTCACGAAAAATGGAGCTAAAATGCGAAAGTTATGATTAAAATAGGTTTTCCTATAGCCCTATATTTAATTAAATCTAATCATGAAATTAAAAAGTTCCAAACTTGACTAACAGTAGCTCCAACATGTAGCTTATGAAATTACGAAGCTAACGCGATTTGAATGGATCAATTCGGAGCTAAAACGACAATTTTATAAGCGAAACAGTTCAAATGGCATTTCTGTAAATACTGAAAGCGTACTTTTGACTTAAGCCGTGGAGTTTACGCTTTCTAATCGAGATTACGCATTTGGGGAAATATGTTTTGGACTGCGGGTTAGGACTTAGAAAAGTCCAGGGGCTCTTATGCAAAATCACCCGCGAAGGGGTATCTTCTATTCCTGGCCGTTGATCTCGCGATGGGCGGCTAGGATCGGCCTGGGGGGGGTCGGCCGGCCAGAACAGTAACATCGGCGGCCAGGCGCCATGGCCGGCGGCAGTGGTCACGCCGGAGCGCGCGGTTAGGGCCTACGGTTCACCAAACTGACCACCGACGGCACCCGTGAGCTCGGGGGGAGAAGGGGGTCGCGGCCATGCCGTTTTGGCGGCCGGGAACGGCAGCAAACGCGGTGGCCGCCATGGCCGGCGACCATGGCCCGCGAAGCTTGCGGCCAAGGCTCAAGAAGCCAACAAAACGAGGAGTGAGATGCACGGGGAGATAGAAGGGAGGACGGAGAAGCTCACCAAGGGGGAAATGGAGACGGAGGCGGCTCGGAGGAGGCTGTCCGCGCGGAGGGGCGGTCGACAGAGCTCGGTGATCCCAGGGCGACGGTTGCGGCCTTCCTCGGTGCTCGGCAAGCGCAAAAACGAGAGCAGGGGCAGCAGGGAGGGGCAGAGACGGCTCGGTACCGATTTAAAGCGGCCGGGCACGAGGGGGGGCACGCTCCCACGACGCGGAGTGGGGCGGTTGCGGCATGCGGCCAGGCCGGGCGGTTCCGAGGAGCGCGGGGGTGAAGACGGCGCCGACAAGCGGGCCCGAGCGGTCAGCGGCTGGGCGTGGGGGCGTGGGCGGTTGCCCGGCGTGGCTTGCTGGGCTGGCGCGGCTACTGGGCCGAGTAGCTGGGGCGCGCGGCTGGGCCAGCGGCTGGCGGGCCGAGCGGGGAAGAGGGAGAGGAGAGTGAGCGGGCCGCGTGGGAAAAAGGCCATGTGGGCCGAAAATGAGGAAGGGAGGAGATAATCATTTTCCCTTTTTATTTTCCAACAAATTTTCCCAAAAGCATTTTCAAATTATTTTTGAACTCATTTGAACACTAATTTAAGAACAATCATCACTTGAATAAATAGTGCAGCAGCATGTATGCATCAAAAGTTTCAAATCTTATAATTTATTTTAATTCCCCAAAATTATTAATTTCCTATAATTGAGTGCACACTTAATAACATAATTAAATCAAATTTACTTATTTTAAAAGAATGAAATATTTTGGGTGTTACAGCCGATGATGCTTTTTGATATTCCATGAGCATCAGTTATTTTGATTTATATCATTATCATTTAATATTAGTCGATAATCCTTGATTTAAAGATCTTTATTTCATGAATACGCCGGATATCGATTATTTAGTCGATAGTCTTATTGAATCGGCTATCTAGCCTTACATTTGGAACTGTCTGGTGCAACAATGACATGTTCCACTTTAAATTACTGATAAGATTTTCTCTCCTTATCAATTGCTGGTCAAATTGACTGGCACATCGTTGGGTTTTCAAAATCGGCTGGTTCTATGTTGAAGCCTAGCAGATCTCTGGTCTCATTCCACTCAGATCATCTGGCTTGCTGTGTGTTGATCACATCGCCATATTTTTTTGTCAACACACCTTTTGGCATGCTTGGTGGGACCACAATCATCATGGTGGTTCACAACAACAAGGACATTCTTATGGTACCTTATGAAGACTTACCTGATGAGAATAAAGATGTCATTGGTAAGGCTACAGAGAAGTTTTAGAACAAGTGCTTGTTGTCATACACCAAAACACGTGACAATAAAGTTGTTCAGAAATATCCACTACTAAGAGTTTTAATGCATGGACAATCAGATACAGACGAAGCTGATGATAGGCGGTTCTTTGTAGAAGCTGTCAACAAATCTGTTTATGATGCAATGTTGAATCATAATACAGCTTTCTTGAATACATTTCACAATACCATGAAGGAGGTGTTTCATGGATTTCCACTTGATCAGGTTGGACCTGCTTACTACAATATTCCACATCCATCGACTCAGGGGACTAATCAAGCCGGTACTAGCCATCAAGAAGCAGCACTAGCTAAGAGTGGTGATGCCTAGGCAATTCAGAATTCATCTGAGCAAATTCAAGGTGCTACTATTAATTAAATGCAATATAATCCTGGATCATCAGTGTAGCATGTGCAATAGCCGATAGGGCAAGTTTAGAATCAGATGGTTAATTTTGGTACATCAGGCCAAATATCACTGGCGGCTCAAAAAACAGCACCATCGATTCAAAGGATTATAAGAGATATAGATCCTAATGTTTTCAATCAGAGATTTCAAACAGTAAATTAGTAAGGGGCTCAACAGATACATATTCCCTAAGGATACCATTATGGTTCAGATTATAATACCCTCAATATGATTCCAAATCCAGGATATCAAGACACTCAGAATTTCAATCTGCAGATGAGTTAGCAATTGCCAAGAAATTCAAACTCAAATGCTGATGAATTGTTGCTTAGAGTAACCGAAATGATGAAAAATCAGTTTGGTTTAAAACCAAAAGGGCAGACCTTTTTGTACAAACGTCCATATCCAGAGTGGTATGATTTAGTGGCCCATCATATAAATTACAGGCTTCCAGAATTTGCTAAGTTCACTAGTCAAGATAGCACAAGTACAATAGAACATGTCAGTCGATATCTTACTTAGTTGGGTGAAGCCTGTATTGAGGAAGCGCATCGAGTTCGTTTCTTCTCTTTGTCCCTGTCAGGACGAGCTTTCACTTGGTTTTCATCACTAGCGGTTAATTCTATTGCCAATTGAAGTGAACTTAAAAAGAAATTTCATATATATTTCTACACTGAAACAGGGGAAAGAAAGATCATAGATTTGATAACTATAAAGCAAAGGGCTAACAAATCAGGTACGGAGTTCCTTCAGAGGTTCCAAGAAACAAGAAACTTATGCTTTTTGTTGAATTTAACTGACGATCAACTAGCTATGTTGGCCGTTCAAGGGATATTGCTAACATAGAGCGAAAAGTTGCTTGAGCAAGAATTTGGCAATTTAGGTCAATTGGCTCAACGGGTGACAGCACTTAATAGCTACTTCCAGAATATGCGCAAAGATACCCGATTCTAGAAGAATGCTGTAATCGTTGAAGCTTATAATCCATATTTAGTCGATGATGAAGAAGAAGAAGAGGAAATTGCCACAGCTGAATGGAATTAGGGTAAAAAGATAGTAATGGTTTCAAATCCTTGAGGAAAAGAAGTTGAAGAAAGTTATGATTTTGATGTTATAAAAGCAGACAAACTTTTTGATTTCTTGCTTGAGAAGGGACAGATTAAACTGCCTACCAATCATGTTATATTACTTCCTGATCAGTTGAAGAATAAGAAGTTCTACAAGTACCATAACACTACTTCTCATACTACTAATGATTGCAGGATTTTTCTGGCAGCATATTCAGAGGACTATTCAACAAGGGAAGCTTAAATTTGATACAACTCGAAAAATGAAAGTTGATGACAATCCTTTCCCAAAGGATTAGAACATGGTAGATGTTAAGTTGTTCAAAGGGAAATTTAAAGTTTTAACATCAGCCAGGGCAACAGAAACTAGAACAGTTAATCCAGAGATGCAAATATCGGCTAATGAATATAGAGAAATTAAAAGGCGTCGTGACCAACAAAAGAGACGATATGAGTAGGGAGAAACATCGAGAGATGGTGTGATGAGACCACGTGTTACATCTCGAATTATGTTGAATAAATGGCAACGGTAGAAGGAGAAAGATTATCAGCGCTGGTTAGAAGAGAAGGAATATCAACATCAACACAAAGAAGAGAGATATGAAAGAGAACAAGCTGAGATACATTGGAATTGCCCTTTCTTCAGACATTGCTGGAACGAAGGTTTGAGATTGCCTACTAGGAATAATTGCCCAGAATGTAACGAACAATATTGAGAGTTTAGGCAATCTCAAGTCAACCACTGGTCTATCCATGATCGAATTGAATATCAACATAATGATGTGGATCGGCGCTTAAAAAATAGAAGCATTCATGATCGACTTGAAAAGCGAGTTATTGATCAGAACTGGGCCGATTATGAAGAAGATGATGATGAAGAGTATGTTTGGCAGGAAGGACAGTGGTGTCTAGGAGATTTAACAAGAAGTCAGAAGAGAAGAGTACAACACCTAAGGAGCAGAGAATTAGAATAGGCTCAGAAATCTAGTAAACCGCAAGTATAGCGTGCTAAACAAACAGTCGATAAGGGTCAACCATCAGTTAATATTCAAATGGCTTTTGTTTTACCATCTAAATTTAAAGCTCCAGTAGATGAAGAAGTCTATTTGGATTTTTGATGAATCAGAGTATGAAGAGATGGCAACCCAGTTGACATTGATACAGCTAGCCATATTTGATAAACTAGTTAAGCATCAGCATTTGAAGGCTTTATATGTAAAAGGTTTTGTCGATGGAAAGCCGATGAGTAAAATGTTGGTTGATGGAGGTTCCTCTGTTAATCTGATACCTTGTACTACTTTTTACAAGCTTGGTAAAGGACCAGAAGATCTAATTGAGACTGACATGATGCTTAAGGATTTTGGAGATAATACGTCCAAGACCAGGAGGGCAATAAATGTTGAATCAATAATTAGAAGCAAGACTTTGCTCACTACATTTTTTGTCATTGATGGAAAGGGTTCATACAGTTTACTCCTTGGTCATGATTGGATTTATGCAAATTGTTGTGTACCATCGACTATGCATCAATGCTTGATTCAGTGGCATGGAGACAATGTTGAGCTAGTTCATGCTGATGATTCTATGAGTATAGCAATAGCTGATCCAATATATTGGGAACTAGAAGATTTTAAGTGTTTTTCTGGCAAGCAATGGGAAGGATGCTTCATTAGAATCAAAGATGAAGGCCAATAGCCGATCTGAGCAGTCGGCTCTAAAAGTTTGTTTTAATGGATAATCCAATAGATAGTACAGATGGTAAACTAGGCCATGGCTTTACGTCGGCCGATAAGTTAGAAGAAATAGATATTGGTCCTAGAGATAGGCCTAGGCCGACATATGTAAGTGCTAAACTGGATCCTGAGTATAAACAAGAATTGATAGATTTGTTAAAGGAATTTAAAGATTGTTTAGCTTGGGAATATTATGAAATGCCTAGCTTAGATCGATCAATTGTTGAACATCGGTTGCCAATCCAACCTGGATATCGGCCATTTAAACAAGCTCCAAGGAGATTAATCCAAATGTTCTTGATGATATTAAGAAGGAGACTGAAAGTGTCACACCTGATTTTAAGGATAAAATAGGATGCATAATCTTATGTGCGCCTAGAGATCAGTCACACACATAAGCCAACAAATTATAAGTAGTATCATCATAAGTGTTTATTATATAACGAATAATAAGGCATAGTCTTCACATAAATATAGCAGAAGTATAAAGAAAATAAAATCTCTCTTGGAGGCTCCATATCACAGGGATGTTAACTAGTTGACCACAAGTCTAGTAATCCTCAGGAAAGTCATCATTACCATAGCCATCTGTTACCCATCTGGGATGTTTATCCAAAAATGAAAATAAACAAGCGTAAGTACATGTCATACTCAACAAGTGTAACATGGGGTTCATTAGGCTCGAAAGGCTTGACACAGGTTTAACAACATTTAGCTTTTAGTTGACACAATTTTAGCATAAGAGTAGCAACAAATTATTTCAATCCCAAAGTAAAACACATGATCAATGTAAACATGAATAATGAATAGCATAAACGGATAATTCTTAGTGATCATCTATTCTGTAAGGGTTCCAAGGCGCTCGTGACCGTGAGCACGGCTGATATAATAGCTTTACACTCTGCAGAGATTGTACACTTTCACTATGAGTCATGATACCCATATGCCTGGGTTAATTACTCCCAAAACACTTTCAAGGTGAGCAGGCAAGGTTCACTATGAAGCCTTTCAAAGGTTCGTCTAATAAGTTAGGGCCATTAGATTCACTCAGCAAATAGATATAGGAACCCCCCCTATCGAATGGCACAATTCCATCATGGCTATACACATAAGAGTAGAGGCTGTCCTATACCCGATTTGTCAAGCCATTCTTACGCCAACAAAGGTAACCACTAACAAGCTAGAAAAGGTCATCATACGAAGCTAAAGCTAGAGGCATGTAGCCCTCACAGTTGTATTGTAAGTCCCACTTACAGATAAGTCCTTAGAGAGAGAAATCTAAAGCATTTAGAAAGTAGCTAAACACAATAGCCCCTTGTTTCTAAGTTGCTAAAAAGTCATATTTTAATGTTTATTGCATATACCATTAGTCAAGTTACAAGATCATGGTTTAATTGAGCACTAGCAAAGCTACCCAATGCATATCCCATAGGAGATAAGGTATAAGTCCAATTCTAGGGAATCCCTATCAAGGTGACACATGCAACAAGGATAATTCCATGCTATACTTGCCTTGAACAAAGTGCTCCTGCTGACCCTGCTCATCAAAGTAGTACTCTTGATCACCCACGAATTGCTCACCATCTTTACTTGATAATCACAGCAACATACAAGCATCCAGAAGCAATCATGCATAGCAAACAAAAGCTATAGATTAGAACAGTATGCCAATTAGCATAAAGTCAAGATGGAAAGTTTGTAAAATGAATCTACGTCTCGCTATAAACACACAGACGCAAAGATCACAAAAATCGGAGCTAAAATGGAGAAGTTACGAATTAAACAAGATTTCCTTTAATAAAATAATAGATTAAATCTAACCTCGAATTTTAAAAGTTTAAAACACACTTAATAGTAGTATGAACATGTAGATTATGCAATTATGAACCTAACACAATTTGGATGGACCAAATCGAAGTTAAAATGAAGATTTTATGGCTAAAACAAGATTAGTGGCAAAACTATAAATAGATGAAACTTGATTTTAGAATTTAAATTAATAAAATTGGATTTTAAACCAAACCAGGGACTGCGGGCATGAAAATGAAGAAATATAGGGGTTCTTTAGAAAAGATACAGGGGCGGCGGGTTCTATTCTAGAAAACTTCAGGGGCTCTTTTGCAAAACAGCTGACTGAACCAGTATGGTGAGATCTGGACCGTTAGATCTGATTTGGATAGGTCGGATTAAATTGGAGGGGAAGAGAGAGCAGACGGTGGGGCCGGCAGCGAGCTTGGCGGTGGCACCATTAACGGAGACGAGCGGCGCATGGAGAACACGACCTACGGGCCACGGATTCACAAGCCAAAGACACCAGGAGAGAGAGGACATGACGGGGAACTCACCCAGGTGTTTTCAGCGGACGAGGGCAGATCTGCGGCGGCATGCAGCTCCACGGGTGGATGACGACGACGACACTCTTAGGGTTACGGCGGCTGGCGCAATGCGAGGGCGGCATTGGGGCTTTAGGGTTGGGTGGAGGCAGTGCAATGTGGGATGACTATTTATGGGCGGCTAAAGGTGTGGGGTGCATGCCAAGACATGGCGTAGGTGGTGCGAACTCAGCAACGATGGCGGTGGTAGTGTTCGGCTCGAACACAAGCGGGAGGTAGGCAAAAGCAACTAACAGGTGGGACCGGCTCATCAGCGTCACAGAGCGGAAGAGAGGAGAGCGCGGCGGCACTGGGCCGGCTTGTTGGGCTGCTGTGGGAGAGAGCAGGCGACGCCGAAAAGCAGGCAACACGAGGAAGCTAGGCCGAGCTGGGCTGCAGCGGGAGCAGAAGCCAGGATGAAGCTAGGCTGCTCGGGCCGAAATCCGAGAAAGGAAGAAGGAAATACAATCATTTTTCCTATTTTTCTTAACACATTTTCAAATCCAATTTAAACACAAATTCAATTCTTTTGCAAATTTCACTCAAACCAAAGCATCACTAAATAAATATGTAGCAGCATGTATGCACATACATGTATGTATACCTATATTTGATTTTATTTTGAACAAAGTTATTATTTTCCTAAATTTAAATGCTCACAAAATGCATAATTAAATCATTTTCTCCTATTTTAAAATGTTGCAATTTTTAGGGTGTTACAATTGTACCTTCCTTAAAAGGAATCTCGTCCTCGAGATTCGGACGATGCTTACTCAAAATGCTGATGTCATGATGACATCATGCGGGACCCCACCTATCAATACCAGAACCAAGATGATGACATCATGCTGACATCATGCTGATGTCAGCATGCCACGTGGACCAACAGGAGCGTGACACGTGTCAGCCCAGGATTAATTCAGCCTTTTTCCATTTTCAGAAATGATTGAAACTTTAGAAATTCATAACTAATTCATACGAACTCAGAAAAATACAAGACTAGGACCAAAATTCATCTAAAATCAAGCTCTACGTAATAAACCCATGTTTGAGTGCATTTGGCTCTTTTGAATTTCCATTGCTTTTTGTGCTATTCTATAGATGTCGCTAACGCGACTATAATGCGATCGTTTGTAGACTCGGAGGAGAACTAGATGGACGAGGACCGACAGTACCGTGAGGAGTACGGAGACGACTTCACTGAAGGTGCCACATCCCACCCAACCTTGTAGCACCTATTATGCATGGCTCATATAAAACTGCTATTGCTTTACTTTATTGTTATACTCACACTATGATAGGACTTGCATAGTAGTATGCTTACTTGATGGCCTTTACCTTGACGCAACCTTACCCCTGCTTACCCTACTATTAGGCTAGATACACACTTGCTGCTATATTTCATTGCTTATACTTCTACTATGCTTGTACTACATTGATGCGTGGTGGAAACTGGTGATATCTAGACTATGGGGAGAGTGCTGCGTGTGTGACTTGAGTGCGTGGAGGGTAAGGGTTGTGTCGACCAAGTTGGAATATACGACGAGCCTGGGGCAAGTCTTGCTGTGGGGTGCTACCTGGGCACCCCTGGAATGGATACCTGTGGTGGGTAAATGGTATATGTGGTGGCCCTGGGTGTGAACCTATGATGGGAGGAGCCCGGGATGGAGGTGCTGTGGTGGCACGGTAAATGGAAACCCTGATGAAGACATTCTGGCTTGGTCATCCCTAAGGACTTATTATTACTCAGATTCATCAGGAAGCCTTACGTACCACTTGCCCTATATGGTGCGGGACGGCCGAACTACTTGGTAGGATATTGCCACTACTGCTAGGTTGATAGCGGACAGTGTAAGGAGGTACGAGGTGCGGAGGATTTCCCCCACACCCTTCCGAGACTTCATGGAGACCTTGTGGACCCAGCTCATGACTCATAGTTTCAGCCGCCCTAGACTAGACTTGGGGTGTACTAGGGCTGAATGGTAGAGTGGCGTTATCCTAGGCTAGCAAGCGGCTGGAATTAGCCCAGTTGACGACGGTCAGCGAAGAAGGCAGATCTTGTGGTTATGTAAAACCTCTGCAGAGTGTATGGTTGATCGATCGATACATATGCCGACTTGTTGGCTATGGACCTTTCCTGGGTTTCGCTTAAACTAGACAGCGAGATGAGTCCTTCTCTTCTTCCCCCGTGAGAGTGTCGGTCGTAGCCAGGGGCTATAGGCCATGAGACAGTGCCAAGAGGGAGTTGGCCTGTCGATTGAGCGATGGTATGGTGATGATATGGAGATGGTGGTATATCGATCCCAGGATCGAAACCTGGCTCTGGATGGGAATGGGGTGGAATATGTGTGGGAGTGGTGTTAAAACTTGACTATACTATTAAATACTTGATATGCTAAAACATAGGAAACCCCTGCCTTATAGGTTCCTTTTGATTATATCCAACTTGCATCCAATTTCCACAAAGCAATGCTCATAGGGTGGGAGTGGCCAGTACAAATCGTACTGATAAATTTTGGCACATAGGTTCTGCTGAGGAGTCTAGCTCTGAGGAGTTTGATGGTTGAGGGGTTCGTTCCTATGCTTGAGTTTTGGCGATCTTATCTTCAAGCTGTTCTGAATGAATGCTACTTTTGAATCTGCCAATGTGGCGATGTAATAATTTATGTAATTCCGCACTATTTGTACTCTGATATTATCGTTGTATGGATGTGGTATTCGACTGGAATTTGGGTAATATGATCTACAACGGTCATAATACACTTCGACTCTATGGATTTCCCTTCACGAAAATCAGGTCGCTTCAGTTAAGTGCCTATATGTGAACAGAAGGAGTCTTATTAGAAATAGCAAATGAGTTGACAATGAGATGGATGGTTAGAGGGAGATAGTACCTTTTGTGAAAGAGATCCTAGCTGAGGAGAAGGAATAGCCGATGATGTGTCAATATCTTTTTCAACATCCGGTTGAATCGGCTCTTGGCTTTCAATGCTAGTGTCTATAGACATCAAGAACCTTTTTACTTTATAATTGCTATAGAAGGATAAAATGAGCATATGAATTTCTTACCATCGATTATTTGCCGAGCTGGAGAATCGATAGTTTGAGTATCAATGTCAATATGGTCCTCTTCAACTAGTGAGTTGTCAGATCTTTGCTTTTGTGGAGATGATTTCCTAGGTGGTGTCTGGTAAAAGAAAAGGATCAGAAAAGAGTGAGGAATGCATAAGATTGAAGGCTTGAGGAGATAGCTTGGTATTATCAGGAGGTGAAGTAGAGAGCTTCTCATCTTCTGTCGTCTAGGATCTATCAGGGACATCAGTTGCTTCAATTGTAATCGGCTCCTTAGGAGGAATAGCCGATGAGAGATTAACAGATGCTGATTTAAGTGCCTAGGATAGCAGTTCAGCATCCAAAGCATATTGAGATGCAATAGTCGATGACTGCAAGAAAGGAATTGAATTAGAAGTTGAATATCATCTTAAGAGGAAAGATAAGTTAATTTACCTGAGCAATTGATGATTTTGTTCTACAAAGTCTCTTTCTAGTGGTGGTTTTCTGAGTTACACCTTGGGTTGCCTTGCTGTTTTGAAGACTGATATATGAGTATTGCTGGGACAACTGGGGGTTTTATCAACTTTTTAGAGTGGGTGCAGTTGATCTCATTCTTGAGGCTAGACATGCTGGATAATATTCTATGGGATGCCCTTTCCTATCCACACTTGGGGGATTAAATTTGGTGTCCTGCAAAAAAATTATTAGATGAACTGACAGGAGAACTTGATAATCCTTCTAAAAGGAAAGTAGGTGAGTTACCTCACTATCAGAAGCAAAGTTCGTCATCTAGGGCTAAATAGTTAGGATGAATTGAGTTGCAAAAGAGGTGAGAGTGTCATTCTTACCACCATGAGTCAAACATGTTTGAAGAGGAGGTGGATCTTATCCATTCATGCAGACAAAGTGAAGGAAGATCTGACCCCAATTGAAAGACTCTAGAAGCTTATATTATTTCATTGATACCTTTTCTTGGCTTCAGAGTATTCCTAAAGAATAGCCTGAGGGGTAGTTGACCAAGGCTGAATTGATGGGCCACAAAAGAGGTGTTATAGAATTCATAAGTTGGGAGATTATCTGAGAGAGAAGCACCAGTAGCCATTTTTCCTACAACCATGGCGAAATTCGGCAAGCAGCACGCAGGGTTTGATGATGCAACTGAAAATTGCAGCAGCTTGTTTTATCTGAACAGCCTAATTCAAACCTAAATTTAACTAGCAGAACTAGCTTATTATCTTCATCTTCATCATAAGGCAGCCAAGCCAAGATGTTTGCATCAAACCCTCTATAAAATTTCTTGAAACAGTGGCCTACATCAACAGCAATTGTTATGGCTAATGCAGCTTCACCATAATTTATATACTAGTCGAGTCCTTCCTTCTTTTCTTTTATAATCTTCAGCAAAGTTGGAAGAAGGAAAACTCAGATTCCTGAGATTGGGTCTTATAATCTTATGCATATACAAATTCAGCCATAATTGTATCAAACACCAAGGGCCACTGATGGTATGCACTGGTTTATTTTTCAGCAATTGGGCAACTACTTGGTGCATCAGATGATAAGCAGATCCCAACAGATATTTTTCAAGGGGGATTTTATTACCGGTTGCTAAACGCTATGCTAAGTATATATGATTATAGGTTGGACCACAGGTTGACCCACAAAAGATCAAATTTTCCAGCCACATATTCAAGAAAGCTACATGTTCTCTATCATCAATAGTCGATCCATCCCCAATATGATTCAAAATATAACTTGTCCATCTTGTGCAGTCTAATATTTTGGCTAATTTCTTGGATCCAGCACTTAAGAAATCATAAGGTTGCATTGATTCTGTTATTCTAAGGTTGGTTAACATGTAGATGTCAGCCAAAGTAATGGTCATTGGACCGTGACAAAAAACGAAAGCATTCAAAGTGTTGGGCCAAAAAAAATGCAGAGATCAAAAGTGAATCATTTCTCTCCATTCCAGACAGTGAGAGTGTCAAGCATTGGTTTAAATCAGAAATTTCCCAATCTCCAGCTTTCTTTTCTGATACCCTGCGGAACTAATCTCTCCATCATTTAGGCATTTTGGGTCAGTTTCTAAAAGAAGTTTTGGTGTTCTAGGAAGATAAATCTATTATAGATTGTTTGAAGGGGATTCAGATGATTTCTTGGTTGATAAAATTAGATGGATCAGAATTGTCCATAGGTCCAAGATAATAGGTATTAGGAACAATAGTTGATGGAATCAAAATTTTGTGCCTCATTTCCTAGAAACCAGTTGGGATGAATTTAAGAACAAAGGAAAATACAGAGTAGCGGCTAATACTTAAAACACAGAAATCTGAAGGCATACCTCAGGAACATGATTGTTGGTCAGCCATTCCAGCCGAAATGGATCTAAATCTGAGGAAGGTTATAGGAAGGTGGCTTGAACAGTAGTTTGGTAGAGCAGAAGATCAGCTAGGGTTAAGGCTTTGGTGGTGGCTATTTTGACTATTGAAGCTTGCTCAAGAGAAAAGGGGAAAATAAGTAGGCGAAGCAAGATTGGAAATTATACTATTGGGGTATTATATAGAATTCGGTCCGAAAAATCAGGAGTCACGCGTATATTTTAGAATGAGCAGTCGCAACACGGTGAGTAGATAAATAGAAATTTTGGAATAAAATTATTTTTATCCCAAAATTGGAGGGCATGTGTTTACACCAAATTTGGGAAGAAAAAGGCGGAAACTCGAAGCTTCTAGGATTGTGTCATCAAGGAATCGATTAGATGTGAATCGGTATCAGATGATTTAGATGCGATGCCAGAATTAGATATTTTATAGATGACATCAGCAGACGGCGTCAATGGGCTATGCTTGAATGACGCCAGGAAGATGTGTCGGACTCTACAAATAAGAAAAAATTAGGGTCTAAGTTATTATTATTAAGTTAGGAAGTTTTCTTTTATTCCCAGAATTGTAATAAGTCATATTTGAGTAGGATTCATTTAAGGTTCTGGGTATAAATATTAAACCCTGGTTATTGTAAAAAAAAGACAAACACTCAATCAATACAATCTTTCCGGCTTTCGCCATCACATTAGGAGTACTGTAGATCTCGGCGAGTTCTTCAGCAAATAGGGCTGCATCGACTGATCGACCTCCAGCTTATTTGTGAGTGGTTTCATGACTTGTATTGTGCTTTTAAAGCTACATCAGCTGATTAATCTTTTATGAGCCACAATATAAGTTAGTTATCGATCTGTATCGTAGTTTCTAAGGCTACATCAGCTGATTGATCTTTTACGAATCATAATATAGATCAAAGTTATTGATCTTGTGTTAAGTAACTTGTTGTTTAATACAATATCACCAGTTATCGAATCTGCTAAGATTAGTAAGATTTTTCTTGCTATTTTTTTGGTTGATTCACCAGTTATCGATCTTGTTATAATTAATGTTTTATTAATTATAACAAAATCATTCGATTGAGATAGAGATAGATTGGCATCATATCATCTTAATTGGTCGTCCTTTGATCTGGTCATGCTTTAAATCTTATAATTGATAGCTTAATTCCGCTCGATCAGATGTTTTATCTCTATTTCAATTAAACATAGTATGCATCCAAAGACATGTTTTAATCTCGAATAAACTCACTAGTTAATGAGATCTAATCTAATGACACTACCATAGCTGCATCGATCCGGTCGAACCTCACTGGGAAGCCTTTAGATTAGAAATTATCGATTAGTGGTCTTGTTCATGATCAAGATATATACTATGTTTGTTTGCTATGACTGTATTAATTATTTTAGCCGATTTGCCTATACTCTCACACATATAGCATGTTTTCATGAATATGTCAACATATAGATGGTTTTATAGATACTTTGGCTTTAGTTTGTTATCATTATCATAGCTGCATCGATCTGATCGAACCTCACTATTGATGATAATAGATTAGATTCAAATTATTTATAGATTCATTTATATTAGACAGACGATTTATTCGCATGTTATACTCTTTTCATTAAACTTATCGGCTCGACACTTTATATCGATCATGTTCCATTTAGCCGATGATACTTTCTGATGTTCTATGAGCATCGGTTATTTTGATTCATATCATTATCATTTAATATTAGCCGATAATTTTTAATTTAAAGATCTTCATTTCATGAATACGCCGGATATCGACTATTTAGTCAATAATCTTATTAAATCGGCTATCTAGCCGTACATTTAGAACTATCTGGTGCAACATCGACATGTTCCACTTTAATTTACTGATAAGATTATCTCCTTGTCAATTGCAAGTCAAATTGACTGGCACGTCGTTGGGTTTTCAGAATCGGACAGTTCTGTGTTGAAGCCAAGTAGATCTCTAGTCTCATTCCACTCAGATCATCCGGCTTGCGTGTGTTGATCACATCGCCCCATTTTTGTGTCAACAACTATTCAAATCATAGCCGATCCTTTTAACCACACACCAGCCAGCATCAAATGTTACACTCAAGTGTCATACATGTAATCATCATCCAAGTTGTTCATACATTAGATAGTTCAATGGTCAATAAATCTTAAGCTACATTCTAAAGGCCTTGCAAAACAATGCAGAACAAGTTACAATGCTCATGCAACTAGCATATAGGAAACAGATAGAAGTTTAGTAATTACTACTTCCTACAGGCTCTTACACAATAATACACAGTAGCTGCTACACATCCATTTATCTCCATATCCTATAGCCAAAATAAGAAAATATCGACTCATGAGAAATCTTGTTAAATATGGCATTCATATACAAATTTGCAGCAAAGTCACTGTATGTGGCATTCAGATCCAAATTTGCAGCAAAGTCACTCTTCTATATGGCATTCAGTACAAATATGAGGCTGCCAGTACAAATTTGAGATTGATGAATATTACCGAATGTAGCTGAAAAGTGTCTTGCGCTGCAGAAGCAGTTTGATCCTTTTCACTTGCAAGAAAAGGATTCCCTTATATCTATATATGGTGAAAGGAAACATTAAAGTAGCATATGCTAGCTCTCTTTACAAGCAAAAAAACATCTACTAGATCGCAGGTACATGAACAAGTGATAATGCCATGATTGCATCAAAGTAGAGACCAGGTGACTAGGAATTCATGAAAAATGTGTTCTCTACTAAAATTGCCCCCCAGTTAGAAATAACAGAGCTGAAAAATCACAAAACAAGGAGTTATCTCAGCAGCTAACTGGACTTCACATATAAATCTGCACCCGACCTCGTTTCTATGAAGCACCTTGGCCTACATAACAACAGTAAGAACTAGACAAGTCTATGTGAATATTCAATTCGATATTGCTGCTTGGAAAGCATCTTTACTGGGAGGAAAACCTCAATTTTTAAGTAGTAGAACTCCGAAAAAATATGGATTGGGCATCAAGCAAAATTAGGACTCACATTATGCAACTGCTCACTCATGTATCCATCAGAGCCGATTTGTCTCGATAATTGAAGGCGCTGCCCACTGTTTTCCATAGCACCTGAAACATAGTTAAGACAAAAAAAAGTTCAGATCCCAAATATATTAGTTACATACTTGCTAATCACAATCCAATCCCACATGAGGTGCATACATAAGGCAGCTTGTTAAATGTTCCTGTAGGACAAAAGTAAACTGGCTAGATCTAAGTTATGGAAAGCTATAAAATTTTAAATTTCATCATGTCACAGGCCTGCATAGATGATTGCTTGTGGTCTCTGAATTAAAAGAGTGACCATGAGAGCACTACAGTATATTGGCAAAGTACTATAGACCATAGAGAGCACTATAGTCTGGGGTAAGGCGTTTGTGGAAGCAATCAATATAGAGGCAACACAAAGTCATTTTCTTAGTGGGCTGCATTGTGGTCATCCTTGAGGTAAGAGAAGAAGTTAGTAGTCACAAAGAGAATGAAAAAGGCTTAGGACTTGGGCTAAAAATTATATTGAAATTCTACTTGTGCCAATGAATGCCTTAACGATCTTGAGTACTATAGTTTAGAGAAACAAAACAGTACCTTCATCAAAGATGGAGCAGAATGTACTACCAAGTCTGGATGAAAACCGGCCACATGAATCTGTGTAGCAATATTACCAAGTAGAAATCAAACTTATAGCATAAAGCTAGAGTGAATTAATGTGAAGCCAAAAAATATAAGAACAATTAAAAACCATGATTCCTGCTTCCATAAATGCATGAAAGACAGATTAATTGTAACAAGCATAGAATAGATTAATTCCCTAGCCAGTTGTCATGTGTATCTCAGATAAGCAAAGCTATAAAAGAAATATCTGCAATGGTTTGGACAATCTAAAACACTAATGGATATGCTCCTTTTCAGAATAAGAAACATGCTCTTCTATGTTGGACAAAAATAATCACCATGTACAACGAAGCATATGGAACTTTTTGTAGCTCAGAAAACTTCAACAAGATAGTGCACTAGAACCTATCTTTAGATCCAAAATGTTCAGATTTAAAATATTATTTGGACAGCAAAAAGAATAAGAATATTCAGTCTTGTACCATGGTAGCCTGATCTTACCATGTCATTTTCTTCTTCCAAAATAAACAAAACTGTACAGAAATCACATATTAAAAATAACTATGGAAGAGTACTTGCTGAATGCAAAATGCTGTTGCGAAACACAAGAGGATACCAGTGTGTTTGCTTGCATTATCATCGATGTACACTTGTAGTTGCAGGGAAGATTATTCAAACAAAATTCAGTGTACTAGCACTCTATTTAAGGGTAAATAAATTACCTAAATCAGTTTGATATAGGCTACGGCAACATTATGCAGAAGAACTAGAGAAAAAATTAAGATAATAATCTTATTATGCATTTTCTTTTCCTGAGGCATGTCAGATGGTGTCATCTCTTTCTTGTGTCAGCTTGTGAGTAATTAGATAATAGAGTTGTCTGCATCAGTGGGATATAGCATAACAAATTAGATCAAAAAATTAGTTGAGAAAGGCATTATCTATTCAAATAATAAAAATACTTGAAACTATCTCCATACTTTGCAGATCTGGCCTTTTCAAACAAGGAATATTAAGACAATAAGCACGCTTTTAGGTGGTACATTATTTAACTTTTCCCTCACGTATATGGCCAGATACTTAACTGTTGAATAAGGAACATTGGAGATGGATCTCGCTGGGGTCGTGTGCCTCCATGTCATGGATCCGCCGGATCTGGCATCTTCCTCCATGGGCAAGTACCTTGTGCATGGCTGCCACGCCATGGACCTGCGTGGGGAGGAGCAGGGGCTCACCTTGCTAGATCCCACCATAGACATGCGTGGGGAGAACTAGAGGAGCAGGGGCTCACCTCGCTGGATCCAGGGGAAGTGAAGCCGCTGTTGACGTGGCCTGCGTTGGGCCACCCTTCGTTGGAACCTCGCCCGCTCAAGGTCGCTGGATCTGCCACATCCGGAATCTCTTCCATGACCCTGTGTGGGAAGCAAAGGGAGAAGCTGTGAGAGGGAACAGAGAGAGGGAGCAAGGGGCTTACCTCGCCTGGGTTGCGTTGTGCTCCGGCCGGCCGCCGCCGTCTTTCTGAGAGAGAGAGAGAGAGAGAGAGAGAGGAGAGGGCGAAGAACAGGGAGATAGGAAGAGTCCGCGACAAGGACGGGGAATTTTTTTTCACTTGCGCGGGGTGCGTGGCCGCCGTGAGCCTAGTTCCGCGCCATTCTTTCCATAACACGTGGGCCATACCAAGGCTGGGAGCGCGCGGGTCTGATTTTTCAGGGGCGCCTGCAGATGCTTTCCCCTTCCTGTTTTTCCGCACACATCAGAGAAGGTGAAGCGGCCGTAACGGAAGGTTCGGTCCGACGGGAGTGCTCCACGCCGCAAGGAATGAATTGGGCTGGGGTAGTGGCAGTTGTAGATAACATTTGTACCACTAACATTTTATTTATTTTCTTACCTTCCTATCTTTATCTGCCAGGAGCGTGGCTTTGTTCGGCAAGACTTATTTTGGCTCCGGTTGATTTATATGGCTGATTTGTTATGAGAGAAAAACACTATTTTTTGACTGATTGATTCTGGCTTATAAGTTCAAGCGATCAGAGCCATAAGATCTCTGCATCAGGGTTGGATAAGAAAAAGCAAGATCTCGCACCGTCGCATCCTGGCATCACACAACGCCTCATACTCCTTTATGATAAGGTCAAGCTGGGTCGTTTACAAAAAGCAGTAGCAGCTCGATCGATCTGCTGAGAAAAAACCCGCGTGGATGCAAGTTGGGCAGATAGATTCCGTACGCGTGCAACAGATAAGGCCGGGCGCGCGGTCTCTCAGTGATGCTATTCTGTGTGTGACCTGCTGAGGGGAGGGAAGGAACATTATCCTTCTTCCTGCTACGGATTATATTCCAGCCATCACAATCCAATCTCCGCTGCAGTTTTAGGTTCTCTCTTTCTTTAATTCACATGTCATATGCCAGATGTCAAGACATCTGAGGTATCACAATCTAGGGTGATCAAATCCCAGTAGTAGTAATGAGTTAACACTTTCTCGAAAAATACATGTGGTAATATTTTTTGATACAGGTTTGCTAGCGCCGAGACGTCTGGACGGACGGGGCATCCGGACGCATGCGCCGGTAGTACCATGAGGAGGAGGAGACACCGAGGCGAGGCAACAGAAGGCGAGGATGGAGATGCAACATCCGATCTACTTTTTAATTATTCAGATACAATATTTACAATATACGTCTGAAGGTAGATGAAACACTTAAAAAATGCAACTGAAACACTTACAAAAACACCTGAAAAACACTAGAAACCATTACAAAAACATATGCAACATCCAGATAAAATACTTGCAACATGTGAAACATATGCAACATCCAAATAAACACGCTTGCACCATACAACTGGAAAACAGATGAAACATTGGGAACATAAGCTTGCAACATACGTATACAACCATTGCAACATATGCAATATCCCGATCTACTTTTGCAACATCCATATGAAATATTTGGAACATACCTATGTAACATTTGAAACATAGGCTTGCAACATGCGCTTTCGGCGAAGCATCTACTTGCTACTTGGACGAATAGAGGCTAGTCGACGTGGAGCTTGATGCCGACGCGGAGGTCGATGTCGTGGGGGGGAGTGGGGTGGGATGCCAGCGGGCAGGCGGCTGCGCGGCCCTGGCGAGTGGCTGTGCGGCCATCGACGAGCTACTGCATGGATTCAGGCCAGCCAGACTGGGACAAGAGCAGATGTCACACATGCCCCACCATCATCGAACCATCCGCCGTCTGTCGGATCCATTGCTGCACTCTCCGACGGTTCCGCATCTTGAGCACGGGCGCTAGTTGCGAGGCGAGTCCCTTCGCCTCCACATAGCAGGCAACGTCCGCCACCAATCTCGTCGGCTCATGCGCTAGCATCGATGGGAGGAGAATAGCAGCGGGAGAGAGGATAATGTTGTGTTTGCGAATGAGAGCAGGGGAATAAGACTGTGCTGGATCCAAAGGAAGGAAGCGGCGTGCAGATAAACATGGTGCGGGATTTTTTTTATTCATACGAGAATGCGCTTTGACGGTGGGTAAACCGTCCGATTCTGGTTGGGGCGTCGGACGCCCTAAGCATAACATTCCCGTTTTTTATATGGGAAGCTTTTATTAATTTCAGATTTATTACATCGACTTGAATATAATCCACCGGTTATTACCATTGGATACCAGGGATCACGTACGAGTATTAGAAGAAGTGATCCTGTTTAGTGCGTGTAATATTGACACAACTGGTTGCGTGAAAAGTCAAAATGGTGTCCTCCAAGAATACTAAGATCAAGGTATAGGTGACACGAAAGGGCATGTATAGAATACTAAGAGGTAGTAGCAGACGCGAAAGGGCACGTAGCCTAGTGATTATGTACCAGAGTCTCAATAGCACCTTAGGTCATAGGTTCGACTCCCTATGGATGCGAATTTTTCAAGAGGTGATGTGCATTTGTCGACTCGGTGTTTAAAGATGCTCATAGGGTGGTAGGGTTTGCATATACTTGGCCATGCAGCCCGAGTCACGATGGCACGGCACGAAGCCTGTTTTTTTTAGCCCAACACGAGCACGGCACGGCCCGATGACATGAGGGCCTGGGCTGGCTTGGCCCGAGGGAGCAGGACATGCCTGGGCCGCTGCTCAGGCCCGTGGGCCAGCACGGCACGGCCCGGCCTGAGATAGCCGGCCCGGCAGCTGCCCGGCCACCCCCCCTTCGGCCCTCCCCTTCCTGGCCTCCTCTCCTCCCACTCCTGGCCTCTCCGCGGCCCAGCGCGCTGCTCGGCCTAGCCGCCCCCGCCTCCCCCAGCTCCTCATATATAAGCCGCACGTCGCGGCCGCGACGGCTCTCACACCCGAACCCTAGCTTATTTCTCGTCCCTCTCGCCTCGCTCTTGTCTCTCTCGCCTCACCTCGCTCTCGGCTCTTGCCCTCGTGGTCTCGCCTCCATCCTCCCCGACTCCGGTGAGGTGACCTCGACGCCTCCCCCCTCCTCATATATAAGCGCACGCCACGGCCGCGGCGGCTCTCACACCTCAAACCCTTGCTCATTTCCTTGCCTCGCCTCGCTCTCGGGTCTCACGGTCTCCGTCCTCCCCGACTCTGGTGAGGTGACCTCGATGATCCGCCTGCCACCGGCGAGCAGCTCTCTACTCCTCCAACCGCATCCCCTCCTTGTTCCCTCTCCCTTCTCCCTCTCCCTATCTCCCCTCTAGATATCGTTGATTATGTAAGTTGGTTGTCTCTGTTTGTCCCTCCTCCACCGTTCGCTGTCGTTGCTGACTGAGTGTCGTCTTCTCTCTTGTCGTCTTCTCCGGCACCGTGCTTCGGCTGCGCAGGTGAAACCCTAACCCTAACCATGTTCTAATTTCTTCTTTTTCTTTCAATGTATGCTTCTAATTTCTTCTTCTTCCATTGTTTCACAGGTCGGTAGCCGATGCATCGTCTTCTAGCTACGGCTTAGAGCGAGCAAGGCGGCCACCCGCACCATCGAGGAACGGGGCCGGAGAGGCGGCCATGGCCGACGAGGATGGCCTCCTACCAGTTGGCCTGGCCCCAGAGGGCAAGAACGACGATGACACTCGAGCCGACGCTGCTGCGTTGTTCGGTATCGATCTTGGGGATAGCTCTGCTGCTCCGATCGATGTGGACGCGGACGGTGGCGAAGGGGCGACGGTGACTGCGAACTCCAACGGCTCTGCTCCTTCGGTTGCTGGTACAGGTAACAATAGTAAGCGCAAATTGCCTATGTGGGCTGATTTTGAGGAGATCTATGAGGTTATTAATGGTTCTAGAATTTGCACCAAGGCTGTTTGTAAGATGTGCAAATCTACCTTGTCTGCTAGATCTGCTGCTGGCACTGGTCACTTAAAAAGGCACCAAAAATCATGTAGGATTAAAACTGATCAACATGCTAGGGTTCAATCTAGGCTTTCATACAATCCTGATGATTCTGTTTATAACTGGGATTATAAACCTAAAGTTGCTAGATCTGAATTATGTCGTTTGATTGTTAAGCTTGATCTGCCTTTAGGAATTGGTGAGACTGATGCTTGGGAAGAATACATTGTTAGAGCTCATAATCCTAGGTTTGTTAAGGTCTCTAGACTAGACCACCACTAGAGATCTTGGCAATCTTTTTAATGAACAACGTAATATAATTAAGAACTGTGTGTTGTCTGGTGCTTTTTCTGTTGGTCTGACATCAGACATTTGGTCTAGTAATGCAAAGGAAGACTATATCAGTGTTGTTGCTCATTATGTGACTGCTGACTGGGAGTTGCAGAAAAAGGTAATTGGTCTCCGCTTGATTGAGGTAAAACATACTGGTGAGAATATTGTAGAAAAAGTTGCTTGTGTGATTGAAGAATTTGGTTTGCTTGACAAGGTGTTCTCTGTTACTCTTGACAATGCTTCTTCCAATGCTAAGGCTATGGAAACATTGACACCTATGTTTGCTGGTTATCTAGGTTCTGAACCTGCACCTACACCTTCAGATCCTAATATGGTTAAGTATCATCTTGTGCATCAACGTTGTGCTTGCCATATTATTAATCTGATAGTAAAATCTGGCTTAAAAAGGTTTAAACCTTACACTGAGGATTTCAGAACTGCTATTAACTTTTTGAATGCATCTAATCAAAGGATTGCTTTGTTCGAGAACTTTTGCATTGCTAAGGGTGTTAGACCTAGAAGGTTTGGTTTGGATATGGATGTTAGATGGAATGCTACATATCTTATGCTTAAACACCTGCTTCCATATAAGGATGTTTTTTCTGTGTTCATTAATTCCAACTATGGCTCAACATTGTTAACTGCAAGTCACTGGTATATTGCTGATAAAATACTTGAATTCCTGAAAGTTTTTTATGACTCCACAGTCACTCTTTCTGGTGTTTACTATCCAACTAGTCCACTTATTCTGCACCATCTGCTAGATATTATAACTCATTTGCATGAAAGTTCAAAGAATCAAAATCTATTTTCTATTGTCTATCCTATGAAGCTTAAATACCTAAAATACTGGAAGGACATACCTTTGCTGTATTCATTTGCATTCATTCTTGATCCTAGAGGTAAAATAAGAGGTTTATTTAATGTTCTTACCATAATGCAACAAAAAACTGGTTTTGACTACAGTTCTTGCTATGGTATTGTGAAAACTGAAATTATCAAGTTGTTTAACAAGTATGAAGAAAAGTTTGGTGCAGCTAGGTCTCAAAGGAGGGTTGCACAACCTGCAAGCATCACAGGTAAGAGGAAGCAGGCATGGGGAAGAATTTTTGGAGGCCCTGGAGCATCTGGTGTTGTTGGACCTTCCACTGCCTCTGCTCCCAGTCCTTCTTTATCTACTTCTGCTGCTGCTTGTGAGCTATCTACTTATCTGGATAGTGATAATGTCACTGCATATGAAGATGACTTTGATCTACTTCTCTGGTGGCGTGACCATAAGCTAACATATCCCGTGCTTTCTATCATGGCTAGAGACATTATGCCAGTTCCTGTTTCAACAGTGTCTTCAGAATCTTGTTTCAGCTTGATAGGAAGAATACTTGAGGAGCGGCGCCGTCGACTATTACCTGAACATGTGGAGATGCTTGTTTGCATAAAAGATTGGGAGCTGGGTGAAAGAAGACTGCAGCATGATGTTGACAATCAAGAACTGGTAGACTCCTTCAAGCATCTCTATCTTGATGAAGATGTATCTACTTCTGGGGCTCCTTCTACTAGCACATCTGCATCTGTGGCTTCTGCATCTGGTGATTCTTGAGTTGAGAGTTGAGATTGAGACAGTGAGAGTGTGAGACTTAAGAGGTGAGCTGAGAGCCTGAGATTTGATTATGATCTGTATCTGTGATGTATCATGTAAATATTTGAACATGTTTAAAACTTATAAGAGCTGTGCTGCATTCTTTTTCCCTTTCTGGGGTTTCTCACAAGGGTGAGTTTTACCTAGAAAGGTTTTTAATGAGGCAGCATTGCACACAGCTCAGTTATCCTTTTAATTTCCTCTTGTTCTCTGTGTATATGGTTTTGGTTTTGGTTTGAAGCTCTTCTGGGAAAAAAATACTTTAAATTTGAATACTTCTTGTTGAGATGAATTTTTTGATGTGTTTTGAACCTATGGGCCTCGGGCTGGCACGGCCTGGTGATTTGACCGTGCCTAGCAGGCCAGCCCGGCACGGATTTAGGCCCACAGGCCCATGCTTGGGCTGATGGCAAGGCACGAGGCCCGCAGCGGCACGGCACGGGAGGCACGGCGTGCCGTGCCGGCCCGACATCCTCCGGGCCGGCCGGCCCGATGGCCAAGTATAGGTTTGCATGTGTATATTATAAGTGTCTACACTTGTACTATGTAATAAAAAAACGAGATGACTATATTCATTTTTATTTGGATTTATCTTCTTCGTTTTTTGATAAGGAGGATTTTTATCTTCTCAAATCGATTGATCAACTTGATATACCCTTGGCGCATGTGATTTGCACAGGGCACACAGGTGGCATCTGCACCGCTGCAGCAATAGCAAGCTAATAACGACGACTCGGCCAAATCATATCATCAGCAATATATTATTTTTATCTTCTCAAATCGATTGATCAACTTGATATATTCTTTTTCTCCCACTCCCTTTATTTTCTCCAATTAATTAGTAATGTTTTTTCCCTAACCGATTAGTTGATTCTCTTGTGATCGATTTTATTTGTGAAGACAAAAAAGAGAGACACACTAGTGCCCTGGCCCTATCGAATGTTCGATGTGCTTGCCTTTCAGTCTATTCCATTGCTGTAGCTAGAACTAGCTAGCTAGGCACATCTGTAGTTGACAAGAAATTGACACATATATAATTTCACATTCCTGTAGCCTATATATAGGCCATATTAGATTATATTTCATGTGTACAACTTTTTTTATAAGGATGTGTACATTTATTTCAAGATAGCATGTAGTCACTAAAAGAGTAAAAGTAGCACAAACAGGGTTTAGTTGTAGACTTGTAGTTAGGTTTTTGGCATGAGCCGAAATTATGGTTTCTTGTAGTGACACACCGTTCCAGAATTGGAAGATCATTTGTAAGAGTAACATTCAACACACTGAAGTTCTTTAATCCTAATCTTCTTACACAATTAACAAAACAATTTCTCATTTAAAAATATTAAGAAACTATAATTGTCAATATGGTCACTGTCTCACTAATGTGCCTCTTTGGCGCAGAGACGGTGGTACATGGCACCATTTGACTTGGATGAAAGACAGAGCCGTCATGGTGGTCACGAGAAGTGCCAAGGTGCTTTCCAAAAAAAAAAACTTTTCTCCCTCTCCCAATGTAGGATCGTAACAACGATATGGAGATTTGGGGGCACGTTTGGTTTCTCAGCCAAACTTGCCTCACCCCGCTTGCATGGACTCCAAAAAAAACTCGCCCAACCGAGCGAGCCGGATGCGCTCTCTGACTCTGGCAAGGATTTTGCTTGCTAGCACAAGCTCCTAAGTAACTCGCCGCTCAACCAAACACTTAACTCTTTTGCAATGCCTCACCAGGTAAGGCTAGGCGAGATACGGCAGAGGATCCAAACACGCCCTTGCTCTCCTGATCGCCTATGCATGCACGCACACTCGATCAGGATGGAGAGGCTACAACGATGGCACATTAGCGGAAAAGAGGCAAAACCGTAACTCAAATAGACATGTTTCAGGTGGTGGCAGATAGGCAAAACCGTCGTTCGCTTTGTCACAACACTATATTGTTTACCTTCAGCGATGGTTTATGTTTCATCGGCTGTTTTTATTTCGATCTTGATCGTGCATAGTGTGCGGTTAAGGCATGAATGATCTTGAAGGGGTTTGCTGGTTAGTTAAATCTGGTCTACGGTTCACTATTATGGTTGTAACGATCCGATCGATCCTCACTGATAGCACTGTAGATTGGAGGATGCTAGTTAGTAGATCTGTTCCTGATTAGGCGTGACCTTAGCTGTTTGCTATGCCTGCATCGGCTAAATAGCCGATCGCCTATGCGTTAACGCCTACAGTGTGCATCCATGATTCTGTTAAGCATGAATAGTGAACCAAAACAAGTGCTTTAAGGGTTTGATTCATTGTCTTTTTCACGGCTGCATCGATCCGGTCGAACCCCACTATTAGAGATAGCAGGTTGAGTCTGAGGAGTCCATAGGTTTGTGAAGGGTCGAGATGGCGACTAGAGGGAGGGTGAATAGTCGTTTCTAAAACATAATTGCGTCGGCTAACCAAAACAAGTGCGGAATTTAAAACTATCGGTCTAGCCAAGACTACACCCCTATATCTATGTTCTCTAGCATTTTGCAAAGATCCTAATTAAGCAACAAAGGTGCCGGACTAACTAGAGCTCACCTAACCAATTCTAGGAGCAAGGTCACACAAACCTATGCCACTAGTATTTCAAGCAATGAGAGAGCTCCTACACATGCTAGTAAGCAAAAGCATAAATCCAACTAAGCTCACTAGCAATGCTCAATAACAAGGCAACCAATGCCAAATTAGAGAGCGCAAATACTTAGCTACACAAACTAAGCAAAGCGACTAACAAGATTACACAAACCAAATTAGCCACGTAAGGGAGCTACTTCTATGCTACACAAGCAAGAAGGTAACTAGTGAGCTACACAAGCTAACTAATTATAAGAGCAACTACACAAGCACAATGTATATAAAAGTAATCACAAGCTTGTGTAAGGAGATTGCAAACCAACAGGAAGAACAAGGTTGACACGATGATTTTCTCCCAAGGTTCACGTGCTTGCCAACACGCTACGTCCCCGTTGTGTTGACCGCTCACTTGGTGGTTCGACGACTAATTGGTATCACCCGCCAAGCCCACATGTCGGGCACCATAAGAACCTACCCCGAAAGTGAGGGTAGCTCAATGACATGTCAACTAGAGTTGCTCTTTATGGCTCCCGCGGGGCGAGCACAATGCCCCTCACAAAGCTCTTCTCCGGAGCACCACACAAGCTTCTTGCGGGCTTCGATGGAGACCACCACCAAGCCGTCTAGGAGGTGGCAACCTCCAAGAGTAACAAGCACCACCGGCTTGCAACTCGATCACCTAGTGCCACTCGATGCAATCTCATAATGCAACGCACTAGAATCACACTCACTCGCAATCGATTCACACTCTTGCAAGCACAAGTGAGTTAGAGGGCATCCAAGCACTCCTACACAAGCCACATAGGCGTGAGGGTGCTAAGCAACCAGCCCAAGGCCGGTCACATACTACTTTTATAGCCCCAAGGGCTAAAATAGCCGTTACCCCTTCACTAGACAAAGCGCGTACTGACCGGACGCGCAGGTCATAACGACCGGACGCCGAAACCCAGCATATGGTCATTTATAGAGAGGTTCCAACGACGTTTTTCAGCAACCGGACGCGTCCAGTCATCACTGACTAGACTCTCCCAGCATCCAGTCACTTCTGGACACACTAAAAACACTGACCAGACTTGCAAGTGTTGACCGGATGCTGGACCCCAGCGTCCGGTCGTTTTTTGTGCCAGCGTCCGATCACAGACCTTTCAGCACTAAAACGGCTATAACTGTTAGCTCTGAACTCTGATTTCGATGATCTTGGACATTTTGGAAAGCTTACTCAGAGGGCTACACATCCCACATGCATACTTGATCCAAATCACAATGGATCAAAATAGTATTCTAATCTAAGGACCATCCTATAGTTCAGAGTACACCGAAAAACCTTTTTCTCTTCTTTAAGTTGATTCACAACAACTCTAACTTCTTCGCCTTTACAAATGTGCCAACACCACCAAGTGTGCACCACCATGTGTATGTGTGTTAGCTTTTCACAAACATTTTCCAAAGGATTAGCCACTCAACTTGCCACGCCACTCGATCCTAGCGATGATGCAAAGTTAGATCACTCGAGTGGCACTAGATGACCGATATGCAAACAAGTTTGCCCCTCTTGATAGTACGGACATCTATCCTAAATCCGGTCATCAACTTCTCTACACACCTATGACTGGTGAAATAAAATGCCCTAGGTTATACCTTTGCCTTGCGCATTTCATTCCATCTCCTCCAATGTCGATGCAACACATGCACCAACATGATCAACAATGATATAATCAACTTCATATCATCACGTGCTCATATTGGTTCATCGATCTTGACTTCACTTGCTTTTCACCGTTGTCTTCGTCCATCAGTGCCAAGTCTTGCTCAAGCTTTACCGCCACGTGGTCCATCGCTCCAAAGCCTCCGACTTGCCCTTCACGCTTGCAACCGGTCCATCAAGCCAAGTCTTGTCTTGATCTTCTCCACCTTGATCATATGACTCAATGTCATGTCTCATGTGCAATAAGCTCCTTCATCATCACATGTGTGAGCTTTGCAACATCTCGAAACCATTTTCACCTTCGCAGCATATGTTGCTCACACACATGTACTTGTGGACTAATCACCTGTGTATCTCACATAAACACAATTAGTCCACCTAGGGTTGTCACTCAATTACCAAAACCACACAAGGACCTTTCAATCTCCCCCTTTTTGGTAATTGATGACAACTCTACAAAGATATGGAAATTAAGCTCTTTTGGATTCATGTTGCTTGCCCAAGCAATTTTACCATGTGTAAATGATTTTGGACAAGTACCACAAACCGGAAATGGTAGTATTAGCTTCCCCTACATATGTGCTAGAGTGTTTGTTTTGAAGCTCGCACATATGCATAGATTGAAATTGTGGAAGAGTAATTACTACTAAATAATGCTAAGGTGTATAGAGCAAACCTTTGAAGCATGATACCAATCGGAGTTGCACCTTTAAGTTCATCCTTAGCATCATGGTTAGCTAGATATCACTTAGAAATAAAATCACTAGATACCTCGTGAGATCAACATTAAAACCAAGGTACTAGCATTACTTGAAAAGCATACCAAGTGTCTAGCTATGATCCTATGCATGCTAGTTTTCATTTTATCAATCAAATTCTACAACTAGCATACTTCACACAAGCATGCATATTGAATTTAAGAACTTATGCAATGCAAGCAAGCACATAAATATGCACATATCAAATGCAATCAATCAAAGTTCATGAGCTTGCTCCCCCTATTTGTGTCCTTCTCTTGTCCAAGAATTTTGATCCATCTCTTTTCTTCAATGTTGCTCCCTCTTTGTCCATGTCCATGTCCAACCTCTACTTCTTTGTTTCAATCTCTCCCAAAGCTTTCATATCTACAATCTCAATCTTAAAGTTTTCATATCTTTGTACAATCTCTCCCTCTTTGTCATCAATTTCCATAAAAGGTGTGCTTCTCATTGATGCAAAGGTATGCATTTGGGGTAGATGGTTGAGGTGTGAATCTTACGTTTTTGATGGACATCACTTGATTGTTGGAATGACAACACTTGAAGATACCACTTTTAACTAGTACCACTTGTATCTTGTGTAGGGCTTCTTGAGATACCACACATAGGATCTTTGATCTTGATATCAATTTGTGTGACACATCCCCCTATGTGATAGCATGGGTCATCCATTTGATACACTTGAGCTCTTGTGGGTGAGGGATGCATTCTTCATTTGATGATCACTTAAAGTTGAGGATCACTTGTGGAACCATCATCTTGCATGATTGATGCCATGTGTAGATGTGATACCACTTGAAAGAATCTTCTAGTATGGAACCACTTGTTGGATTTATCAATAAAAATCATTTCTTGAACATTTGTTATCTTCATGAGTACCACTTATAGGATATCACTTGTGAGTTGATCTAGACATCGCTTGTAGATTCTTGATGAAATACTTGAGTCTAGATACCACTTATAACAAATAAACTAGATATCCATTTGCATTGTTGTCTTGTGCTTGTACTCTTATCACTATCATGAGCTTCTATGGTTGACTTGAACTAAATTGATTTGCTTAAGCTTCCAAGTCCGGTTTGAACCAATGACAAGCTTCTTCACACCTCTTGCAAGGGTTATCTTGCCAATGTTGTACTTGTCACTTGTTAGCAATCCAAATTAACTCAAGTAATTGGTTTTACTAGCTCATGAACAAATTCATATACTAACCACTAGATCAATTTATCATTCAAGCAATAGTGGTAGGCTATGAATTTAAACATTTCATTTGTTATGCATGATCATATAAAGCATGTACTATATGCACTAATCGCATACTAGTAAGGGATGAAATGATCATGCACATTACAATGATACATTTGCTATGTTGGAGTAGAGGATAGTCACATAGATTCAAATTCATTAGTCTAATAGCAATGTGAAGTCCAATTATAAGCTTGGTGAAGACCAATAGACACCATTTTGAATTTCACTCTTCACCCATATGAAATGAATACCACTTATGATCAAGTGCACTTTCTTGTTGTGGTTGGGTTGCTTCTTCTTTTCATCTTTACTTGCGTGAGAGCATCAATTTGAGAATACTACTTGAAATATCATGACTAGCTCTCTTTTGGGTGTTACTTGCTTTTCTTGATCAACTCTTTTGATTGTTTCAACGAAGCATCTCAAATGTTCCTCGGATCATCACTTCCATGTTAGCCTTCCAAGTACCACATTTGGTTCACCTACTACATAGGCGGCAAGCCCCTACACTAGGGAGAAGTGACCTCTCTCCAAGAACCATTCTTGACACTCACTTGAAATAACTTGATTGATTGATCCAAGTGATGGACTTAACTTGATGAGTAACCTTGATTCCTTCTTTAAGTCCTTTTCTTTCTACTTGTTTAAGTCATTTTCTTTCTACCAAATGATCTCCAATCATCACTTGAACTTAAACTTCATCTTCAACTCGAGTTTGATCTTGATTTTCATCTTGAGTACCAAAAGTCTGCAAAGTACACTCCGCAATCAAATAGCCTTATACTCATATCTTGTCATCCTTTTAGATCATCTCAAAACCAACTTAGGTACCTCAATTACTCTTAAACATGTTTTCAATTTGAGGACCTTTCAATCAAAGTAACTCTAGATTAATCCAACATTTGTCACTTTTCTGGCAGATTCTGTACCCTTCAAAGAAATAAGCATATCTCCCAAAGTACAAATCTAAATACCATGAAATTTAGTGGAGATGTGCTTCACTTAGTTATCTAGCAGCTGTAAAAATTTGAGCTTTATTTGACTTATAGATTACTACCAGATTTCAATTATTCCACCATTGCTACATGCAGAAAACTGCTTGCACTATAGCTGACAAGTTTCACTCCAAAACTGAGGCATCTCTTATCCAATTCTCATGAAATTTCTACAGCATCTCATAACATAAGTCTAGAGCATGTACACCAATTTTCAAGCCAATCCAATAAGTTTTGATCACTCAAACATGGCTAAGATCACAGCTAGCTCAGATTTTCAATATAGGACAGATTTCAATCACTTGAGCTATACTTCATCAAGTATGAATCAAACTTGAAACCAACTTGTTTGAATACTTTCACAAGACATAAATCCATTCAATCCACTTACTAAATGTCATCTCATGAATTTATCCAACACAAATAAATCCAAACTTGATTACTAAGCAATTATCCATTCAATCAACTTATAGCAAGCAACATTGCATATTTATCCAATTCAATCAACTCATATGCACCCAAATGAAATGATCAACAAGAGATATACCTTGGTTAGCTCATGATCATCCTATTAGCAAGTTTCAACTCAAATATTTTTGCAAGCCATCAAATATTCCAATAAATCACCCCAACTTGAATATGACACTTGTATATTGATAGCACTTGGACTTCACTCAATTTTCACTTGGCATTGGGTTTGGATGTGCACTAGGCTTCATATCTTGACTCAACATATGATGATCAATATGAAATCAATTGAATCAAGTCTCTAATGCCAATGGTACCTATAATCAATCATCCACTTTTTGATGGTACCCAAACAATTTTGGGTCCTCTCAAGTTAGGAGCAACATACTTAGGCATAGCCTTAGATGAGTAGCGGAATGTTTTGCAATAGCAACCATAGAGGTACCATTACCATCCTTCCTAAGCATAGAATCATCATCAATTGAAATAATCTTAGGAGTGTTACTAGGGGACATGAATGTGCCATGTGTCCCCTTTTCTTCTTTGCTCATGTTGTGCTTCTCATTGCCTTGCTTGTCCTTATTTGCTTGAGCCTTCTTCTCAAGCTTGTTTGGACAACCCGAAGCTAGGTGGCCCAATGTGTCACAACTATAGCATCTCATGTGAGCAATCTTCTCTATTTTCTCTTATTTGTTCTTGCTCATTTGCTTTGCATCTTGATTCATCCTTGGATGCATTGCTCATTCTCTTGCTTTTCCACCCCTTCTAGTTTTTTTCTTCTTTATCATCAAATCACCACCATTTTCATGGTTTATCTTGATTTGCTCTTGGGGTGTCTTCTCTTGCTCAACTTGTGGCTTTGGTTGAGGCTCTTCTAGTTGCTTCACCAATTGCTTGGTTGGGCACATTGAGGTAAGATGACCCCAAGTGCGGCACTTGAACCACTTCACATGCTTGAGCCTCTCTTTTTCTTTTATCTTCTTGAGCTTCTCAATGTTAGGGCAACCATTTGCAAGGTGTCCCACTTCATGACACCGGTAGCACATGATATGAGAGAGCTTTCTTTGTTGTAGCTTCTTCATCTTTCTTTCTTTCTTTCTTTCACCCTTTGTCATCTTCTTCTTGAAGCCAAGGCCACACTTATCACCATAGTTTCTTTGAGTCTTCAACATGTGCTCAAAGATGACTTTTGGGTTGTAGCACCTCTCTAACTTGTTGCTCAATTTCTTCAATTCACTTTTGAGCTCAACGTTCTCCTTCAAAATGTTAGTCTCACAAGACATAGGAGTAGAACAAGGATCTATATGTGAAGAGCATGGCATATCTAATAAATCATCACAAGAGGTGGATACATGCTTCTTGCCTACATCACAAGGGTTAGCAACATTTTGCAATTTATCATTTGATCCATGTGATGAGCTCTCATTATTTTTAAGTTTTTTTAAACACTTTAATGAGAGAAGCATGTTGTTCTAATAATTCATCATGAGATGCAAGTAGTGTCTCATGATTCAATTTTAGCTCATCATGTGAAGATTTAAAAGCATCAAGTAATTTCTTATGTTCTTCACAAGAGTTCTTTAAAAATGAGTTTTCATTTTCCAATTCCATTGTTTTAGCTTTCTCATTTTCTAAAGACATGGTCATGCTAGCAAGTCTACTCACAAGCTCATTATATGAATCAACATGATCAACCACATTATGATTTTATACCTTGGTGTCACCTTATGACATGAAACAATGTGGTGATGTAGAAGAGCTTGTAGTAGCATCACAATCATGGCCCGAGCATGAACCATCATCATCAAGATCACCACCAAGTGTGCTTGAGGTAGAATCTTTATGTGCAACACTTGTGGAATCATCATCAACCTTGTCAAGTGAACTTGTAGTGGATCGATCATCATCATCATCACTTGACCATGAGGTGCAGTAATCTTCCACAATCACCAAATTGTGATTATGCTCAACACACTCATGTGCCTCCACCTTGTGATCATCCTCCTTGAATTTCCCATCATCACTTGTGGAGGAGTCGCCGTAGAAGGCTTGGAGTGCCATCCACATATCATGAGCACTTTCCAAGTCCCACACATGTCTAAAACATCATCATGTAAAGCATGCATTAGATAATAAAGAGCACGATGATCAAGTTGTAAGCAATCCTCTTGCATTTGGGTTAGGTTGTACTTATCCAAAGCATCATGAGAAAAACCAACAACAATGATCCACCATGCCTTGGGACCCAATTCATAGAAATGATCAAGCATATGACGTTTCCACCGTGCATAGTGTGTGCCATCAAAAATATGCGAGTCACAAACAGCTTCTAGCCCAAAGTTTGCCATCCTCTCGGGTTGGTAAAGACCACAAATGAGAGACCACGCTCTGATACCACTTGAAGGGTCGGGATGGCGACTAGAGGGGGGTGAATAGTGGTTTCTAAAACATAATCGCGTCGGCTAACCAAAATAAGTGTAGAATTTAAAACTATCGGTCTAGCCAAGACTACACCCCTCTATCTATGTTCTCTAGCACTTTGCAAAGATCCTAATTAAGCAACAAAGGTGCCGGGCTAACTAGAGCTCACCTAACCAATTCTAGGAGTAATGTCACACAAACCTATGCCACTAGTATTTCAAGCAATGAGGGAGCTCCTACACATGCTAGTAAGCAAAAGCACAAATCCAACAAAGCTCACTAGCAATTCTCAATAATAAGGCAACCAATGCCAAATTAGAGAGCGCAAATACTTAGCTACACAAACTAAGTAAAGTGACTAACAAGGTTACACAAACCAAATTAGCCACGCAAGGGAGCTACTTCTATGCTACACAAGCAAGAAGGTAACTAGTGAGCTACACAAGCTAACTAATTACAAGAGCAACTACACAAGCACAATGTATATAAAAGTAATCACAAGCTTGTACAAGGGGATTGCAAACCAACGGGAAGAATAAGGTTGACACGGTGATTTTCTCCCGAGGTTCATGTGCTTGCCAACACGCTACGTCCCCGTTGTGTCGACCACTCACTTGGTGGTTCAGCGGCTAATTGGCATCACCCGCCAAGCCCACACGTCGGGCACCACAAGAACCTACCCCAAAGTGAGGGTAGCTCAATGACATGCTCAACTAGAGTTGCTCTTCACGGCTCCCACGGGGCGAGCACAATGCCTCTCACAAAGCTCTTCTTTGACGCACTGCACAAGCTTCTTGCAGGCTTCGACAGAGACCACCACCAAGCCATCTAGGAGGTGGCAACCTCCAAGAGTAACAAGCACCACCGGCTTGCAACTCGATCACCTAGTGCCACTCGATGCAATCTCACAATGCAACGCACTAGAATCACACTCACTCGTAATCGATTTGCACTCTTGCAAGCACAAGTGAGTTATAGGGTATCCAAGCACTCCTACACTAGCCACATAGGCGTGAGGGTGCTAAGCAACCAGCCCAAGGCCGGCCACACACTCCTTTTATAGCCCCAAAAGCTAAAATAGCCGTTACCCCTTCACTGGGCAAAGCGCATACTGACTAGACGCGCATGTCATAACGACCGGACGCTGAAACCCAGCATCCGGTCACTTACAGAGAGGTTCCAGCGATGTTTTTCAGCGACCAGACGCGTCCGGTCAACACTCACCGGACTCTCCCAGCGTCTGGTCGCTTCTAGACACGTTAAAAACACTGACTGGATGCTGTGACTAGACTCGCAGGTGCTGACCAGACGCTGGACCCCAGCGTCCGGTCACAGACCTTTCAGTGCTAAAACGGCTATAACTCTTAGCTCTGTTCTCCAATTTTGATGATCTTGGATATTTTGGAAAGCTTACTCAAAGGGCTACATATCCCACATGCATACTTGATCCAAATCACAATGCATCAAACAATATTCCAATCCAAGGACCATCCTATAGTTCAGGAGTACACCAAAAACCTTTTTCTCTTCTCTAAGTTGATTCACAACAACTCTAACTTCTTCTCCTTTGCAAATGTGCCAACACCACCAAGTGTGCACCACGATGTGTATGTGTGTTAGCTTTTTACAAATATTTTCCAAAGGATTAACCACTCAACTTGCCACGCCACTCAATCATAGCGATGATGCAAAGTTAGATCACTCGAGTGGCACTAGATGACCGATATGCAAACAAGTTTGCCCCTCTTGATAGTACGACCATCTATCCTAAATTCGGTCATCAACTTCTCTACACACCTATGACCGGTGAAATGAAATGCCCTAGGTTATACCTTTGCCTTGTGAATTTCATTCCATCTCCTCCTATGTTGATGCAACACATGCACCAACATGATCAACAATGATATGATCAACTTCATATCATCACATGATCATATTGGTTCATCGATCTTGACTTCACTTGCTTTTGACCATTGCCTTTGTCCTTCGGTGCCAAGTCTTGCTCAAGCTTCACCGCCATGCGGTCCATCGCTCCAAAGCCTCCGACTTGACCTGAACGCTTGCAACCGGTCCATCAAGCCAAGTCTTGTCTTGATCTTCTCCACCTTGATCATATGACTCAATGTCACATCTCATGTGCAATAAGCTCCTTCATAATCACATGTGTGAGCTTTGCAACATCTCTAAACCATTTTCACCTTCATGGCATATGTTGCTCACACACATGTACTTGTGGACTAATCATTTGTGTATCTCACATAAACAAAATTAGTCCACCTAGGGTTGTCACTCAATTACCAAAACCACACAAGGACCTTTCAGTTTGTTTATGTGAAATAGTCGATTGTTCACACGTTGTAGTCCTCTTCACCTGAATTGGCTATTTTAGTCAATTCATCCGAGCCTTCATGTATAACATGTCGTTCGGAAAGCCTGTTGAAGTATGAATGTTTTTACGGATTCTTCGGTTTTAGTTTGTTACTATCATCATAGCTGCCATTGATCTAGGTCTAACCTCACTTGTTGGTGGTAACAGATTAGATTCAGAGCATTTGTAGGTCCACCCATATCAGATAGTCGATTTGTTCGCATGCTATATCTTTTATCGTTAGATTCATTGGTTCAATGCTTTATACTGATAACATCTATCTAGCTGATGATCTTATTTATATCTATGAGTATTGTACCTGTCGATATGAAATTAATTGCTATCCACGAATTTTGCAGTCCGTAACAGCTGATTTCTGTGTGTATCGGCTATTTAGTCGCTTTTCTTATCTGACTGCTCCTGAAGCGGTACACTTGGAACTGTTTGGGCACAGACCGGCAAGTTCCACCTTAAATTACTGATAAACTTTCTCTTCTTGTTAATTGCAGGGTCAAATTGATAAGCATGTCTCGGGAGGAATATGCAGGATCAGTTGTCCCTACGTTGAAGCCAGGTAGATCTCCAGCTCCATTGAGCAGACCCTTTTGGCTTGTTGTGTGTTGACACATTTTTTGTGTCGACACACGTTTTGGCATGCCTGGTGGGACACCACAATCGTCATGGTGGCTTACAACAACAATGACATCCTTATGGTGCCTTGTGAAGACTTACCTGATGGAGATAAAGATGTCATCAGCAAAGCTATAAAAGAATTTCAGAACAAGTGTTTGTTGTCCTACACCTAAGACACATGACAATACAATTGTTCAGAAATATCCACTACCAAGAGTTCTATTGCATGGGCAAACAGATGTAGATGAAGCAGAAGATAGATGTTTCTTCGTGGAAGCTGTAAACAAATCTGTTCACGATGCCATATCGAACCATAATGAAATTTTCCTGAACATATTCCATAACACCATGAAAGAGGTGTTTCATGGGTTTTCGATTGATCAGGTTGGGCCGGCTTATTACAACATTCCACATCCATCGACTTAAGGGACTAATCAAGCTAGTACTAGTCATCAAGAAGCAGCACCAGCCAGTAATGATGATGTCTAGGTAGTTCAGAGCTCATCTGAGCAAACTCAAGGTGCTACTACAAATTAGATATAATATAATCCTAGATCGTCAGTGCAGCATGTGCAACAGCCAGCGGGGCAAGGTTAGAACCAGATGATTAATTTAGTCACATCAGGTCACATACCATCGTTGGCTCAAAAAATAGCACCATCAATTCAAAGGATCCGTAGAGATATAGATCCTAACGTCTATAACCAGAGACTTCAAGTAGCAAACGAGCAAAGGACCCAGAAGATAGAGATTCCACAAGGATATCATTGTGGCGTAGATTACAATATTCTTCACATGATTCCGAATCTAGGGTATCAAGGTACCCAAAATTTTAATCCATAGATGGGTCAGCAGTTGCAGAGAAATCTAAATTCAAGTGATGATGAGTTATTGCTGAGAGTGACCGAGATGATGAAGAATCAGTTCAGTTTGAAACCAAAAGGGTAGACCTTCTCGTATAAATGCCCATACCTAGAATGGTATGATTTGGTCGCTCTTTCTACAAATTACAGGCTCCTAGAGTTTGCTAAGTTCACTGGCCAAGACAGCATAAACACAATAGAACATGTCAGTCGGTATCTTACACAATTGGGCGAAGCATCCATTGAAGAGGCCCATTGAGTTCGTTTCTTCTCCTTGTCACTATCAGGGCCAGCCTTCACTTGGTTTTCATCACTGCCAGTTAATTCCATTGCCAATTGGGCTGACCTTAGAGAAGAAGTTTTATACATATTTTTACACTAGGACAGGAGAAAAGAAGATTAGTGATTTGACAACTATAAGGCAGAGAACTAATGAATCAGGTATCGAGTTTCTTCAGAGATTCTGAGAAACCAAAAATTTGTGCTTCTCATTGAACTTAACTGATGATCAGCTAGCTACTTTGGCCGTTCAGGGAATGTTGCCAACATGGAGAGAGAAGCTGCTGGGACAAGAATTTGATAACTTAGGTCAATTGGCTCAACGAGTTGTAGCGCTCAATAGCCAATTCCAGAATATGCGCAGAGATACCCGATTCCTAGAAAAGTACCACAATGGCCGAAGCCTATAATCCATATTCAGTCAGTGACGGCTATGAAGATGGTGAAGAAGAAGAGGTTGCTGCGGCCGAATGGAATTGGGGTAAGAAGACAGTAATGGTGCCAAATCCTTGGGGAAGAGAAATCGATGAGAGCTATGACTTTGATGTCACAAAATCAGACAAGCTCTTTGATTTCTTGCTCAAGAAGGGACATATCAAGTTGCCTGATAATCATGTTATATTGCCCCTGATCAGTTGAAGAACAAGAAGTTCTACAAATTTCATAACGCTACTTCTCACTCCACTAATGAGTGTAGAGTTTTCTAGCAACATATACAGAGGGCTATTCAGTAAGGAAGGCTCAAATTTGATATGCCTCGAAAGATAAAAGTTGATGATAGTCCTTTCCCTAGAGATCAGAACATGGTTGATGCTAGGCTACTCAAAGAGAAGACTAAAGTCCTAACATTAGTTAGATCAAAAGAAACTAGAACAGTCGATTACAAGACGCAAATATCGGCTGCTGAATATAGAAAAATTATAAGGCATCATGACCAACAAAAGAGCCGATATGAGCTGGGAGAAACATCAAAGGATGGGACGACAAAGCCACGTATTACATCTCAAATTTTGTTGAATAAATGGTAGCGGCAGAAGGAAAAGGATTATCAACATTAGTTGGAATACCAGCATCAACAAGAGAGGTATGAAAGAAAGAAAGCTGAATCACATTGGAATTATCCTTTCTTCAGACATTGCTGGAACGAAGGTTTGAATTTGCCTACCAAAAATAATTGTCTAGAATGTAGTGAGCAATATTGGGAGTTCAGGCAATCTCAAGCTAACCGCTGGTCTATCCATGCTCAAGATGAGTATCATCATAATAACATGGATTGGTGCCTAAAAAATAAAAGTGTTCATGATCGGCTAGGAAAGCGAGTTGTTGATCAAAATTGGGTTGATTATGAACAAGAAAGTAATGAAGAAGAATATGTTTGGTAGGAAGGCCAATAGTGCCCAGGAGGTCTAATGAGAAGCCAAAAAATAAGAGTGCAATGGCTAAGGAATAGAGAGCTCGAATAGGCTCAGGTATCTGGTAAACGTCAAGTGTGGCGTGTTAAATAAACAGTCGATAGAGGGCAACCATCGACTAATATTTAGATGGCTTTTCTATTGCCATAAGAATTTAGAGCTCCAGCAGATCAAGAAGTTTATTCAGATTTTGATGAATCGGAGTATGAAGAAATAGTTGACAATTATACAACAGGTTATATTCAATAAGCCAATCAAGCATTGGCACTTAAAGGCTTTATATGTAAAGGGTTTTGTTGATGGGAAGCCAATGAATAAGATGTTGGTGGATGGAGGTACTTCTGTCAATCTTATGCCTTACACCAGTTTTTGTAAACTTGGCAAGGGACCAGGAGATCTGATTAAGACTGATATGATGCTTAAAGACTTTGGGGGTAATGTGCCTAAGACTCAGGGGACAATGAACGTCAAACTGACAATCGGGAGTAAGACTCTACTCACCACGTTCTTTGTTATCGATGGGAAAGGGTCATACAGTTTACTCCTTGGTTGTGATTGAATTCAAGCAAACTATTGTGTGCCATCGACCATGCATCAGTGTTTGATTCAATGGCATGGATATGATGTCGAGTTGGTTCGCACAGATGAATCTGTGAGTATCACAACAGCCAATCCAGTATACTGGGAGATAGAAGTCTTTGAATGCTTTTCTGGCATGTTGTGGGAAGGTGACTTCATTAAGATCAGTAATGAAGGCCAACAGCCGATCCAAGCAATCGGCTCTGAGAGTTTGTTTTAATGGATAATCATGGCTTCGCGTCGGCCGATGGATTAAGGGAAAATAAACATTGGTCATGAAGATAAGCCTAGACCAACATGTGTAAGCGCTAAATCGGATCCTAAGTACAAGCCAGAATTGATAAATTTATTAGAGGTTGTTCAGCTTGATGAGATGTTTGGCTTAGATCGATCAACTACTTGATCTTTGGTCTGAAAAGTTCTGGTATGACCTATCAATAGCGATCGATGAAAAATGTTTAAAGGGATAGTATCCTAGCATTTGATCAACACTTGACAGCTGATTCATTTAGTCATCGGCTATAATAGCTGGTACAAGAAAGGTATTGCCTTTAGTTCAAAATAAACCTGAAGATGTAAAAGCTGATACGATATGTATCGCCTATAGAGCAAAAGCAAAAATGAAAACAATCATGACATATACAAGGACATTGCACTGAGACGCGGTCATGGAAGAGCAGAAGATTTTATTCATTAGTTTGCCCTAAATACAAACTAATCGAAGACCTTGTTCACCACATCCTGAGCGGTTGTGATGTCCACAATGGCCTCCGCTACGACGACAAACTCTTTGATCAGATCCTCATGCTCCTTAGGGCCATCGCCCATCGGGAAGCCAGTCTCCTTAGCATGGAGCTCATACCCGGTCTAGAATTGTGCCGTGGCCAGCGCCACCGACACGCCATGATGGACGCCATGGAGGGCGATCTCCTAAACGTGGGTTGGAATGTCATGGAGGCTGGCGTTGATGAGGGGGCCCCGAGCATTGATGGCATCCACAGCTACGTTCACCGCTAGTTGAAGGGACTCCAACTGCACCGTCAGGGCTGGCGATCATAGAAATAGGGAAGTTATCAATATAAAAGACGATGGAAATTGGAATAGAAGCGTTCCTGGAATTCATCTTACCCGCCACCATGGCGTCAGACTCGGCCAGCCGTGCCCGAATGGCACTGGCCACTTCTTTAGCGTCATGAAGGGTAGCTTGAGAGACCCCAAAATGGATCTCAAGCTAGCCGTTTTCCCGAGTCACCTCAGAATAACGGTCTTGGGCTGCCCTCCACTCTTGGAGGAAGCGCCAGGCATCGTCATCGTCGTAAGAGTCGGAAGAATCTGACGACGAGGCTAGAGCATAGGGTGCAGCATCAGAGGGCTTGCTGGCCCTAGGAAGAGGATGAAGACTGTCATTCAAAATGAATCTATAGACAAGTCAGAATAGTTCATCATCATGAACAGAAGATGTCAAACTCACCTCATGCGTCGAAGGCGCTGGTTCACCAGCATATTCTCCTCCGGAATCTCCTCCACAGCATGTTTGCCTCGGTTGTCCTCGCCAGCCATTGAATCTACAAAAAGGGAAAAAGGATGCTATAGAGTTTGCGAGGGCGGAGGAGTGTAAAGGAACAGGAATGGTTGCAAGTGTAGATGTGTTCGAGGCCAGAGCCCTCGGCTGGTATTTGAAGCCACGGAGTGGAGAGGTGGATGCCTCGGGACATGCAAAAGGCAACCACAATTAATAGAAGGCGAAGCGCCACCTCACTAATGCCGAAGAGAATACGGCGCTAGGTCACTAAGGACAGAAGATCGAGGGCTTCTCTTAATAAAGGTCGTGTTTTTAGACTTAAATTGGATTAAGGTTGGAAGTCTGGAATCAATTATTTTCAAATCGGCTCTTTAGCCGAAAATAAGAAATACCATGAGGCAACAAAAGTATTGTTATCGATGATCATACACAAGATACACGTTGTTATACAGATCATAAGTCTAGAACATCCTGGATTACTTTCAATACTTCTAGACGGATAGCATCAACTTCTGCGATCTGTTGTTTGTCTTCTTCGGCTGATCTAGGAATGTCCTCGAGGTTACTGCGGATGGCCCTGCCTTCTCTGACTTTGGCCAACAGTTCTTGTTTCTTTTGCTTGATGGCATCAGGTATTTGAGCCAAGTTGGACTTGTGGTGATTAATGGCAGCCTTCACATTCTCTAGCTCCTTCTCAAGTTCTACACACTTGATTTCTAGTTGGGTCAGCTCTGGATCAATCCTAAGGGAGGAGGTCTTCAAATCATCGATCAGTTGTGTCAGCTCTTTGGCCTCTTGCATGTTGGAGTTCCTCTTGGCCCATAAAGCTTCACGGTTGGACAGATTCCTCTAAGCCTTTTTCACCTTTGGGACTTGATCTTCGATAATGGATGAAGGTGACAAGACTCTAGAAAGAACTGGGGATAGATTATCCTTAATAGCCAAGAAGACTCTTTGCATTGAATCAGTGTCTTGGACCAAATCGGCGATATTCTTCTCAAACATCGGCAATATATCCCTTAGCTAATTTTTGGTCTCTTCTGGCAAGGCCTCCTTAGAGGAGATGGCTGATGAGTTGATTTCATCTTCGTCAATATACTCCTCAAGATTGAAGGAGTAACTCAGGGCTAAAGATTGAGTGCCTATGTATAAGAAAATCTTGGTTAGAAGATTTGAATCAGTTTATAAAAAATGGATGGTGAAGAGGATATAGTACCTTTTCTGTGGTAGGCCTCTATATGAAGAAGAGGAATAGCTGATGATGCACTAATAATATCTGGTTGAATTGGCTCTAAACTCTCAACATTAACATTTGCAAACATCAGGGAAGATTTTTAGTTCATGTTTGTTGCAGAGAAATAAGCTAAGCATATGACTTTCTTACCATCAGTTGTGTGCTCTGGTGAATCGATAGTTTGAGTGTCAGCAACAACAGGATCATTTTCAATGAGGAGACTATCAGACTCCTGCTCTTGCATATGCATTTTCTTAGAAAGTATCTGGCATGGTAAAAAGTTAGATGAAGAATAAAAGTTGAACAGAATCAGGAATTTTTGAGAAAATACTTCGGCAGCATCAAGGATGAGATGGAAGGACTCACATCTTCTGCCATTTTGGGAACATCTATTGTTTCAACCAAAATCAGCTCATCTTGGGGATCAGTCGATGAAGGTCGGGTTGATGCTGAATCGAACGCCTGGGACAATAGCTCCGCACCCAGAACCGATTGGGATGCAATGGTTGATAACTATGAGGAAAAGGGATCAGAAGTTGAACATCATTTTGAGAAAAAGATGAATTATTTACCTGAGCAGCTGATGGTCTTATTCTACGGAGTCTTTTCCCAGTAATGGCTTTCTAGGTTGCCCCTGGGACCACCTTGCGCTTTGAAGATTGATACGTCACGATCGTGGGAGCAGCATGAGTTTCATCAATTTCTTCAGTGAAGGTGCGGCTGATCCTATTCTTGAAACAGGGACATGGTGGCTGATAATCTATAGGACACCCCTTCCTATCCAAGATCGGAGGATCAAATTTAGTGTCCTAAAAGGGTCGATTAGAGCAGTTGGCAAAAGAATTCATCGAACAATTTTCTTAAAAAGAAATGGCAAGTTACCTCTCCGTCAGAAGCAAATTCCCCATCCAGAGTTATGCACAAAGGGTGAACCAACCCACAGAAAAGATGGGAGTGCCATTCTTGCCAGTAGGAGTCGAAGAGAGTGAAAGAGAAGCTGACTCTGATCCAGTCATGCAAGCAAAGGGAAGGAAGATCTGGTCCTAGTTGGAAGACTCCGGAGGCTTTCATTACTTCATTGATACCTTCTCTTGGCCTCAGTATATCCTTGAAGAAAAGTTGAGGAGGCAATTGACCAAGATCAAACTGACGAGCTACAAAAGAGGGGTTGTAAAACTCATAGGTTGGAAGATTGCCTAGGAGGAAGGAGCCTGTAGCCATTTTGCCACGACCGTGACGAAATTCGGCTGGAAGGACACAAGGTTTGATGAAGGAATTGAAGATTACAACCACCGTCTCGTCCAAACAGCCTTATTCAAATTGAAATTTGAATGGGAAGATCAGCTCATAGTTCTCATCCTCATCATAGGGTAACCAAGTCAGGATCTCTGCTTCAAACCCTATGTTAATTTTTTTGAAGAGGTGGCCGACATTGATAGGAATTGTTTTGGCCGATGCAGCTTCACCATAACTCGTGCACTTGATGGGATCTTCCATCTTCGCCTCTATATTCCTCATCAATGTTGAAAGAAGGAAAGCTCAGGCTTCTAAGATTAGGCCTTACCATCTTGTACATATACAGGTTCATCCATAACTGTATCAACCACCAGGGGCCACTAATAGTATGCACTGGTTCGTTCTTCAGTAACTGGGTAGCACCTGGTGCATCAGATAATAAGTAGCTCCTAATAGTTACTTTCCAAGGGGAATATCCTTCCCTACTGCTAGATGCTCTGCCATAAGTTTATGATTGTAAGTCAGACCACAAGATGACCCACAGAAGATGAATCACTCCAACCACATGTTCAGGAAGGCCACATATTCCCTTTCACTGACATTTGGTTTGTCTCCAATATAGTTCAGAATATAACTGGTCCATCCTGTGCAATCTGATATCTTGGCTAATTTCTTGAATCCAACACTTAAGAAGTCATAAGGCTACATCAATCATGTTATTCTAAGGCCGGTCAGCATATAAACATCGACCAAAGTGATAGTCATTGGATCGTGACAAAAAACAAAGGCATTTAGGATGTTAGACCAGAAATAAGATGTAGAAATCAGGAGTGAATCATTCCTCTCTATTCTAGACAATGAAAGTGTCAAGCACTGATTCAGATCATAAAGCTCCCAATCTCCACCCTTTCTCTTAGACACCCTACGAAACCAATTTCTCCATCCCTTAGGTATTTTGGGTCAGTTTCTGAAGGGAGTTTTGGTGTTCTAGGAGGACGAATCCACTGTAGACTATTTGAAGGGGATTTGGTTGGTTTCTTGACGGATAAAATCAGATGGATCAGGGTCACACCGTAGGCCCAAGAAAATAAACATTGGAAGCAACAGCTGATGGAATAAAGATTTCGTTCCTCATTTCTAGAAATTGGATAAAATAAATTTGAGAACAAAGGAAATACAGGGTAGCGACCGACACTTTGAGAATGGAAACTTGAAGGCATACCTCGAGGACTGTGGTCGCTGTCACCATTACAACCGAGGTAGATTTGAATCCGAGGAAGACCGCTTGAATAAAAGCTTGATAGGGCAGGAAGATTTGCTAGGGTTGACGCTTTGGCAATGGCGGCGTCGACTATTAAGATTTGCTCGAGAAAGAAGGGAAAAGCAAAAGGCCGAGTAAGTTAGAAAAGATACTATTGGGATATTATATAAGACTCGGGCTACGAAGTCAGGAGTCGGGCGTATATCTCGGAATAAAACGGTTGCGGTGTGGTAAACGGAGAAAGAGGAATTTTGGAATAAAATCATTTTTATCCTAAAATTTGGGGGTATGTGTTTACACCAAAATTTGGAGAGAAGAACGCGGGAACTCGAAGCTTCCAAAATTGTGTCGATCAAGGACTCGATTGCATGAAGATCAGTATCAGCTGATTCAGAGGAGACACTGGAATCGGCTCTCTATGACATCAGCAGATAACGATAATGGGCTACGGTTGGCGTTGGAAAGTACATATCAGACTCTACAAAAAGAAAAAGATTAGGGTCCAAGTTACCTTAAGTTAAGAATATTCTCTTTTATACCAAAGATTGTAACGAGTCGTACTTGAGTAGGATTCATGTTTAGGCCTCGAGTATAAATATTGGACCCCGGCTATTGTAAAAGGACAAACAATCAATCAAATACAAGTCATTTACTTTTTTTAGCTCCGGCCAACTCTTAGGAGTAGGAGTAGAGTAGATCTCAGCGAGTTCTTCAGCATGCAGGGCTGCATCGGTCCGGTCGACCTCCGGTTTGTCTGTAAGTACCATCATGGTTTATACTTTGGTTTGTACGGCTGCATCGATCTGGTCGACCTCCACTGCGAATCTTAGTATAAGCTAGTTATCGACTCTTATATAGTTCAAGTATGCCTGCATCGATCCGGTCGACCTCCACTACTCGAATTAGATTAAGGTCAAGTTATCGGTTCTATCCTAAGGGTGGCGTCCTTCGGGTAGATTTATTATGTTACCGATCTTGCTGATGTCTTCATTATTATTAGTTTGCAGCAACATCAATCCTGCCCGGTCGAGATCGATTTAGATCGGCCTCATATCTTTTAGCCCATCGTTCGCTTTGTCACAACATGATATTGTTTACCTTGAGCGACGGTTTATGTTTCATCGGCTGTTTTTATTTCGATCTTGATGATGCATAGTGTGCGGTTAAGGCATGAATGATCTTGAAGGGGTTTGTTGGTTAGTTAAATTTGGTCTATGGTTCACTATTATGGCTGTAACGATCCGGTCGATCCCCACTGATAGCACTGTAGATTGGAGGATGCTAGTTAGTAGATCTGTTCCTGATTAGGCGTGACGTTAGCTGTTTGCTATGCCTGCATCGGCTAAATAGCCGATCGCCTACACGTTAACGGCTACAGTGTGCGTCCATAATTCTATTAAGCGTGAATAGATCTATGTACTTTAAGGGTTTAATTCGTTGTCTTCTTCACGGCTGCATCGATCCGGTTGAACCCCACTATTAGAGATAGCAGGTTGAGTCTGAGGAGTCCATAGGTTTGGTTATGTGTAATAGTCGATTGTTCACACGTTGTAGTCCCTCTTCACCTGAATCAGCTATTTTAGCCTGATTCATCCGAGCCTTCATGTATAGCATGTCGTTCGGAAAGCCTGCCAAATATGGATGTTCTTACGGATTCTTCAGTTTTAGTTTGTTACTATCATCATAGCTGCCATTGATCCGGTCGAACCTCACTATTGGTGGTAACAGATTAGATTCAGAGCGATGGTAGGTCCACCCATATCAGATAGTCGATTTATTCGTATGCTATATCTTTTATCATTAGATTCATCGGTTCAATGCTTTATTCTGATAACATCTGTCTAGCTGATGATCTTATTTATATCTACGAGTATTGTACCTGTCGATATGAAATTAATTGCTACCCACAAATTTTACAGTCCTTAATAGCCGATTTCTGTGTGTATCGGCTATTTGGTCGCTTTTCTTATCTGGCTGCTCCTTGAAGCGGCACACTTGGAACTGTCTGGGCACATGCCGGCATATTCCACCTTAAATTACTGGTAAACTTTCTCTCCTTGTCAATTGTAGGGTCAAATTGACTGGCACGTCTCGGGAGGAATACGCGGGATCGATTGTCCCTGCGTTGAAGCCAGGCAGATCTCCGGCTCCATCGAAGCAGACCCTTCCGGCTTGCTGTGTGTTGACACATTTTTGTGCCGACAGGGGGTCTTTAAAATTTATTTGGAATAATTGGAGGCCAGTATTAGCCACAATATCTCTAGGGTTGGGGTATAGGCTTGGTGAACTAACCTAGATCCTAACCCATTGAATGCCCTTGTATTATGTTACATGGCATGGTACCTTGCGAAGGCAACCTGTTCTGTCCAGAACAACATTTTAGGACATGAAATTGATAAATTCAAATAGTTTGCATAAACATTCTTGAATAATGAAATCAGATCGATCTAAGAGAAGGAAAAAGTGTAGGTTTGTGAGATTCTCAGTAGCTAGGTCAATACAATACACAACTCCAAAGATATATTCCTTGGTCCCTGTTGGAAAGACGGCTAATGCATTATCCAAACATCTATATTATATTGCTCGGTCTCATGCATGCATACCATCCTTTTCACCAAAGCAATATGAGCATACCACAGAGCATTTTCGATCCAAATCTTCTGATACGGTACCTTGAACTTATTGGTCCTAGTTAGCTCTAGCCAATAGCCACACTACTGTTGTTTCTTCCAGCTTATTGATTCCTCGGAACACTTTGCTTTTTCCGATCCAGAAGCTCCGAGATCAGCTAGCTCTTCGTTTAGTACTCATCGTCACAGTAAACTAGATCGTGCTGGGCTGTTAGATAAAGTTGATGACTTCCATGAAGCACTAGCTAGTAGAGTGGTAGTAGACCCGGACCCGTTATGGGATCGGAAACCTAGCAGCCTGCAAACTCTATAAAAAGGCAGCCACCCCAGTGCTCTCAAACCATCAGTCGTCCATACTCAAGTATACCACTCATCGAACCATCTCCACGACGTGCATCCACAGCTAGCAGCTTGTTGACTGTTGAGAGAGAGAGAGAGAGAGAGAGAGAGAGAGAGAAATGGAGCGTGTGATGCAGCTGGCGTCGGAGCGAGCGGTGGTGGTGTTCACGCTGAGCAGCTTCTCCATGTGCCACACGGTGACGCGGCTGATGGCGGACCTGGGCGTGAACGTGCTGGTGCACGAGCTGGGCAGCGACCCCAGGGGCAAGGACATGGAGCGCGCCCTGCACAAGATGCTGGATATATTGTTCAAAGAAGAAAGCATGATGCTATTGACGCTACCCCTATTTCCGCCTTTGCTCCCACAACCAAGAAGAAGTGAGGCAATAGAGATGTTGAAGTTGATCTACCTAAAACCAAAACACATTATAGGGTCGAGTGTTTGGTTTGAGGAATGAGTTAGTCCATTATCTACTCGCTCCTCACTTTTTTGTTTGGTTTTTGGAATGAAATGAGTTAAATCATCACTACCTCGTTCTTCACAAGCTAATAATTAGTATTACTGTAAGAAATTAAATGAAGTCATTCCATCGAATTTGAGGAATGAACTACTCCACCTCATCTAGGATGCAGTGATTCCTCAAACTAAGCGTCCTATATGTGCTAGGCCGCACCAGATCAAATATCAACTCGACTGATTTTGCAGAAATTTTAGTTTGCATGAATATGATGATGTATAGCAAATAAAAGAGAAGAGAGAGGTCTATATATGCTGCATACAAAAGAAGATGCCAGGCAACACATGGAGGACATAGCATTCCAAGATATGTTCCTTGGGCCCTATATTGAAAAGACGGCTCATGCATTATCCAAACATATATTGATCGCATGCATGCACACGATCCTTTTCAACAAAGCAGTGACCAAACCATGCATAGAGACCTTTTGGATCCAAAACTCTACCAATAGAAATGGTGCATTGCTTTGATCTTATTTTAACACTATACATCGTTAAAATTCAAAGATGTGCCATGAGTGTATGACGTATGGTCCTAGCTCTACTAGCCACAGCTTATAGATTCCTTGGAACATTTTATTATTTTTTTCCAGAAACTCCCAGAGACATCACCAGCTCATCACACTAAACCGACCAGACGATGGTACAAGCTTGCCTTGCTTGAAAAACTACATGAATTCCGTGCTAGGTAGACCCGGACCGTTTTCACTACCAGAAACGGCAAAGCCCAAACAACACTCGGTAAAGGATTTACCGAGTGTAACACTCGACAAACAGCACATAGCATCTACAGTGCCGGCAAATGTCTTTTTGCCAAGTGTTTTTTATCGGGCACTCGGTAAATTCTTTGCCGAGAGCTAAAACTGACGCTTGGCAAAAAAAAAGTAATGTGACAGCGCGGAAACGGTCATGGCGCGTTTGCCGAGTGTCTGTGATTTGACACTCGGCAAAGCAGCCATGGTTGCCGAGTGCCCAAGCCCTGACACTCGGCAAATATGCCCTGGTTTGCCGAGTGTCCAGGCACTGACACTCGGCAAATATGGCTACTTTGCCGAGTGTCAAATCCCGGACACTTAGCAAAGACTGGTCCAGAATGTACAGATTTGGCCACGTATCCTCTTTGCCGAGTGTTTTTACCTTGGCAAAGTGACCATATATTTTCAGTTTTTATGGTTCGGTCACGGTCACGTATAATGTACCCACTCAAATAAACATTACAAGCATCACACATAGTTTACAATAGGCCTCGCAGACAGTTCATATAGATATATCGACAACACATAAATGCAAATAAACTTCAGAATCACAAGTAGGTTCATTCACAACCACAAATGCAAATAAAATTCACTGAGTGCAATGGTGTCCACTGAGTAGTCATAAATAATCCACAAATGCAAATGCAACTAAAATCACAAGTAGTCACTGAGGAGGCCACGGTGTCCACTGTGACCACGCTGGGTCATGGGGCTCATTCGATGCCGCTGATTGATTCTGCACAAAGGAAAAAAGATAAATCATTCTAGTTTCTAGTTTATTTCTAGTTTGTAAACTATAAATCATTCTAGTTTCTAGTTTGTAGTTTCTAATTTATTTCTAGTTTTTAGTTTATTTCTAGTTTCTAGTGTCTAGGCATCTTTGTAAGATTGATTCTGCATAAACTAGAAACGATGATTATAAGATTGTGAAGTGACTCACAGTGCCTACAACAATATTTGGAGCAGGTTGAGGAGGAGGGACTGGCATCGGTGGCGGAGGTTGACCGATTGGAGCGTAAACACCCCTCGTATATACAAACATCTACAACCACTCTGCCTCCATCCTTTGCCGCTCTGTTTCCATCCTCTGCCGCTCTGCCTCCATCTTCGCCTCTAGCTCCTCCCGGCGGCTCGTTTCTTGTTCCAGTTGAGCCTACAATATTTCATCCCAATGTTACAATGCAATGCAAAAGTATGTAAAAATCAATGAACAATGAATAAACAGAAATAACCTGGAGTGTGTTCATCTAGAACTGTGTAGAGTCTGGCCGTGGGCGTATCGCCGGGCTGGAACTCGTGCTCCATGCTCGAATCTAGGAGAGAGTGGGAGTACTAGCCGTGTCGATTGTGCCGTCGCCAATCCAGGACCAGGCCATGCTTTTTGCCTCCTCCCGCCTTCATGACCACTTCTTCATCAAGGTCTTGGGCGCTCGGATCATACTCTGGGCCATGGACCACCCTTGCCATCGATGTGTATCCATCGAGGTAGTTGTGAACGGACTCGTTGCTATATGCCGAGGGCGGGTCCTCCGGGTTGTTGGCGACGTCGGCTGTTGTCTTGCCCTTGTGGGCCAAAGCATATGCCATGAACTGGGAGCAAGGCTCGCCACCATGTGCCGACGACTAAAAAAAGCAATATGATTAGAAATTATGCAGAATTGAGCGTTAGAATAAAGAAATAAATTTACGTACCCATCTAGCCGTGTATTCTGAGAGGTTGAGGTTGCCTTGATGATGTGGTGCACCTGGCATCAGCAAACACCACTCCCACGCGGGGTCACACCACCTGTCCACCATCCGACGGGTGCGACTGAGGTAGTGCATGTGTGTGTGAGGGTGCGTGTGAGTGCCGGCACTTGTTACCAAATTAAGACGCTTTGTCGAGTGCCAGACGTGGGACACTCGGCAAACCCCCTCATCTGGCCCCACACACGCACAATAGTTTAGGGTTTGAAAAAAAAAATGTGTTTGCTGAGTGTCCGTGATCTAGCACTCAACAAAGCCTAGACTATTGTGCGTGTGTGGGGCCGGGTGAGGGGTTTCGCCGAGTGTAAATATTTGGCACTTGGCAAAGAAATATGTTTGTTGACACTTGACAAAGAAATATGTTTGTTGAGTGTATTTGTTTGCCGAGTGTTTTCACTAACGGACACTCGGCAAACGTACTAACGGACGGCACATGGACTAACGGTTGTCCATGTGGCTGGTCTTTGTCGAGTGCCTAGCTTTTGTCGAGTGTTTTTTTTTTCTGGTTTGCCGAGTGTCAAACTTTGCCGAGTGTTTTTTACCTTTTTTACCGAGTGTTTTTTTAAAGCACTCGGCAAATATCTTCTTTACCGAGTGCCCGATATAATGCACTCGGTAAACGTTCTTGCAGTTTCTGGTAGTGTTTGGAAACCTAACCCGGCCGAGCAGCCTGCAGACTCTATAAAAGGCAGCCACCCCTGTGCTCCCAAACCATCAGTCGTCCATACTCACTACTACTCAATCGATCGATCTCCAAGTCCATCATCCACAGCTAGCAGCTTGTTGACACACACAGAAAGAGAGAGAGAGGCCAAGAGAGATAGAGAAGTCAAGAGAGAGGAACAGAGTGAGAGTTTGCTTGCATTGGATAGCTAGATAGTCAAAAACCAAGGCAAAGGGAGATTGCTAATGGACCGCGTGATGCAGCTGGCGTCGGAGCGTGCGGCGGTGGTGTTCACGCTGAGCAGCTGCTGCATGTGCCACACGGTGACGCGGCTGATGGCGGAACTGGCCGTGAACGCGCTGGTGCACGAGCTGGACAGCGACCCCAGGGGCAAGGACATGGAGCGCGCCCTGCACAAGATGCTGGGCGGCAGGGGCTCCGCCGTGCCCGCCGTCTTCATCGGCGGCAAGCTCGTCGGCGGCACCAACAGGGTCATGTCGCTCCACCTCGCCGGCGAACTCGTGCCCATGCTCATGAACGCCGGCGCGCTCTGGGTTTAGGCACCAGGGGATTCTATAGGTCACGTACGTACTACGTGTGTATGCATGGCCATCCATGCGTGCATGCGTGAGTGAGAAAATAAACAGATCATGCATGGTCGAAGAGTATACCACTATACCAGTGATGATTAGTAGCGTGTGTGTCAATTAATAAGGGCAGGTTTTTCCCATCCTGTTCTTCTGATGAGTTGACACAGCAGGAATAACTAAGGCAAAGTAGCTTCCTGCTAGCTTCAAGCATGCCTTGTACTAAGTAGGAGCTAGTGAGCGAGAGGATGAAATGGTGGCCTACCTAGCTTCTAATTTCAGTCTTCTAGCTTCTTCCTTTTTGATGTTTTCTTTCTAACTGGCTATATATGGTGAGTTCGTGTACTGATCGGTCGACCCTTTCTCGACGGACTTATATGAATATATCATATATATACTGAGAGTTAAGTAACAAGTAATTAGAGACTTGTCTTATGAATGTATACCGATTAAGTAATCTTGCAATCGTGCATTTTCTTGGTTTGAACATTAATGACGACAGGTAATTAGTAACTAGGAAATATAAATTTATCTAAAATAGAAACAAACATATATAATTTACTGTGGTGGAGCATTATTGCAATTTGAAATGTGTTGTTCTAGTGCATTAGCTTGTATATTTACTTTAAGGAAATTGTACTTGCCGCTAGCGTATGTATGTATAATTGAACTGCATGGTGTCGTACAACATTAAGTATATTTACTTTAATTTGAGTTACTTTTTTATATTGTAGTGGGAGAAATTTCAAAGGAAGCAAATTAATAAAGGGTGGCAAGTTAATAAACAAATTAGATCCAATATATATTATTGTCAGTGTTGATTAGAGTTTATGTAGTTGAAGGCAGGATATTTCCATTTTCTCTAAGAATTTCTAGGATTTTTCTCTTTTTCTCACACATCTCGTGATGACTAATTAACATGGATGCTCCAATTAGTAATAGTAAGATTAGTCATTAATTTTTTTTCAAAAAATAATGTTGGTAAAGTTAACTAGGTTCTTATGTTGTTGTTTGCCATCCTGTTCTGCATTATAGAACGTACTCCAATACTATCCTATATCCTATCATATACTCTTATAAAGCTAGCAGTTTTTCTCAATTCACAGCCCTACACGTACATCATTCCCTCCTAGCCCACGCATCCACCTCCACCCATGTGTCACTTACTCAAGCATATATATGTACGTAGGATTGTTTTTTTACACTGCTACATGCGTGACCTTGGTTAAATATCCTCTCCATATTCCTTCCCCACTTCCTCCACTCGCGCATGCCACAAAGCCTTTTAGTGCTTTAAGTTTGATCCCTTCTCACTCCACTATTACATGCATGCAACATGCAAAACATGTAACTCCATCCTAATTACCTTCATAAATAGCCTCTCCGCTCCTCTACTTCCTCCTCTCACGGCACGCTGGCCATTGTGCCTTTTTGTTGCTACCATATTACTACTTAGGGATGAAAACGGTACAGAAATATTCCGAACAGACCGTTTTCGTTTTCTATATTATGATATCGTTTTCTATATTATGATATCATTTTTCGAATTTTATCAAACATAAAAATTTGTCATTTTCAATTGGCTTCGCAACCATTTTCAACCATTTTTTGTACTCTTTAATTGCTAAAATATAGAAATATTCCGAACCGACCGCTTTCATTTTCTATATTATAATACCGTTTCCGATCAGTTTTCGACCGTTTTCATCCCTATTACTACTTATTCACTTCCTTGCTCTCTAGCTATATATAGTGCTTCACACACTAAACAAACAGAGACAAACCACAGGCAAGTGCTCAGAGCTTATGCTTCTTCTTTCGATCTACCTATTATTTTGCTTGATGATTACTTTATCCACTGTTGTTTCCTAGGAGCAAGTTAACATATGGAGAAGTACCATGTTCTCACAGCATGTTGCAGCATATCAGGAAGACTATGGTGTTCCTTTTACACCATTTTCCATATCAATCCGGTTGGAAAATGCCATATAATCCTTCTAGGAGATGAATTGACATTGATCGATCTTCATGTATACTACTTTGTCCGATAGTCACAACTCACTTTGTAATACCATATTTTTTTATTTTACTAATGTGCAAGTTTGTGCTTCTTGCATAATCAATTTATTTGTCATTTACAAGATATCACTTTCTAAAATCTCGCAGCAACGCGCAGGGTATTCACCTAGTTATGTTAATCCCTAATACACCGTACCTTTTTGCTAAGAGCAAGAGAACTTTCCATTATGACCAGAGGGACCGACTAATCTGATATGGTGCCATGGCATATGCATTTATGTTAATATAAAAACATTGATCATGCATATCAAAGTGAACTAAAACAAATTTAAAAAGTCTAGAATAAAAAATAAAGGATAATACTACTATCCAGAAATGTACAATTTTACTTATTCTCTTGTTTGGTTCTCTAATCACCTTGTTTTAATGTACTTCCCTCAAATGGAACTAAAGTTCAGTGGCATGATCTTTGTGTTATGTTGGGCCAGATGGTAATGATTATATGTACCCACTAGCTATGCATCATAGCATTATCATCGAATTGTATAACCCATTTTCACAAGTCACAATTTAAAATAAATAGAATCTTTGTCAAAAAAAAAAGTGCGCGTGATTTTATGAATATTTAGCAAAAAGAATGTAATAACGACGGTGCCATTTGGGGAAAAAAAGGACTACGTACTTTACTATCGCTAAGAATGGATTTGGACCACTTGTCGATTAATCAACTGGTTGAATTGAAAGCCAGCCAGACGAGCTATGCTGCCTTTGAAACTCTATAAAATAGTTGATCTGCATGTATGCAACTAGTACAACTTAGAGAGATCTAGTAGCGACAGATGGATCGGATATAAAGGTGCCATATACAAATATATTATAGATTGCATGCAATCGGTTTCGGATGGCGGCATCACACAAATCCACTGGATCCGCACTGGCCTGGCCGGTGAGGTAACAGTGACGAGGGAAAGAGATGCCTATAGCTAGCTACTTGCATTGGTGACTACTATTATTCTTTATCTTTTCATTTGCATCAATGCCTTTATTATATATCTTTCTAGATTCCAAAACCACAACAGGATGTACTACATGCGTGAAGATCAGAGCAAGGGAGCTAAAGGCACAATTCCTCTCTGCATATGCATGGTAGGTAGGGCTCACAGAGGAATCACTTTTGTTTTGACTTTTTATATTTGCGTTTTCTTTTATGCAAAAAAATGTATCTTTCTTGTGGAATCCCATATATTTATTGATTCTATTCTTGTACATGCAACGACTGGTCTGCTCAAGGGGCAGTGATGGAGAAGTGGTACATATACTCTGATTGATGTACATGTGTCTCATCGTTACGTGCGAGTACGATCGACGAATTCATGCTTCACTCCTTGGTGGATGTCATTTTCACTTATCTTCTGTTCTTGCTGTGCTTTTGTTTAAATTAGTTTTCCACTATTTTGTACCTACAAAATCGAAACAAGATGAAATCCCACCATCTTGTTCTTATTAAGATATATATGTATTGTAAATTTCTTTTTGCGAGGATGTTAATTGTAAAAGTTAGTTAGCTGGCTTAATATACACATGTAGAAATTGATGCTACACTGTGATGAGAACAAGTTAGTAATAGATTTTCTTCATGAGAAAAGTTTTATTCACTACCGGAATCCTCAAATTTGCCGAGTGTATTCTCTCGAGCACTTGGTGAACAAGTTCTTTGCCGAGTGCTGCGCCAAAAACACTCGGCAAATAGGGGGTTTGCCGAGTGTCAAAAAAAAACACTTGGCAAAGAGGGGGTTTGCCGAGTGTTAAAAAAACACTCGGCAAATAAATAAAATCTTTTTTATAAAAAAGAAGGAGAAGAAAAAAAATAAAAAAAAACTTTGCCAAGTGCTTAGATCTATAACACTCGGCAAAAAAAAGAAGAAGAAAAAAAGAAAAAAAAACTTTGCAAGTGCCCTGATCTGGGACACTCGGCAAACAAAAAAAATATCGTACTTAACCCTAGCGCCCCCTCTCCTCCCGGCCCCCAATGCCCCCTCTCTCTCCTGAACCCCAACGCGCCCCCTCTCCTCCCGCCGGCGCCACCTCCCTCCCCTCCTCTCCCGGCCGGCCTCTTCCCCTCCGGCCGCCGCCCCTCCCCTCCGCTCCCGGCCCCCTCATCCGGTGCCCCCTCGCTGGATCCGCCGCCCCCTCCTTCCCCGGCGGCGTGGCGGTGGGGATCCTCCTTCCCCGGCGGCGTGGCCCCTCCTTCCCCGGCGGTGTGCCCGGCGGCCCCTCCTTCCTCGGCGGCGTGCCCGGTGGCCCCTCCTTCCCTGTGGCGGTGTGGTGGCTTTGTGGTGGTGTCGGCGGCGGCATGGGCGGTGGTGGCGGCCGGCGGAGCAGGGTGATTGTTTTTTTTTTGTTTTTTTTTCTAAAAATGTTTGCCGAGTGTTTTTGTAGGCACTCGGCCAAGTCTTTGCCGAGTGCCCGACGATTGACACTCAGGCAAACAGCTCTTTGCCGTTAAAACCTACGCCGAGTGGCGTTTGCCAAGTGTTACACTCGGTAAACCGTTTGCCGAGTGTTTTTGTGGCTGGCACTCGGCAAAGCTCCTAGTTCCCGTAGTGATTGTCCTTGGATGGCTGTGGCTCATAGGACGATTGGCAGGAAGGAAGAAGCAGATGAAATTCTCCCAACTAAACATACTAGGTGTTCCAACTTTGGAAAGCCACACGATGAGTAAAGTAGTTTTCCTTCTTTTCTGAGATAAGCATATGAGAATAGGAACACCATTTATTTCGCACTTCACTTTGAATATTGTTTTTTTAGCAACATGATGGGCCATGGTTCAGTCTCCTTTCATTTTCTGAAATATGCCTATTGTTGGCCACATAAAATTTTCGACCTTAGCAAAAGTTTCACCTTTATTTCTATATGTCCATTGTGCATTTTTTCATTTAGAAACTATTTTGTCGACCTTTCGATTAATTGGCTTACATCCATATATTAGCAGCAGACAGTACACATTATGAGGTTGAGTCATATTAATTGCTAATGTTACTTGCATTATATTGATCAAGTTCTTTGTCGTATGTGTAAGACCATATTGACCCCATATACATATTCGCAAATGTCTCTACACAATGGTAACACCTTAGTCTCCTCTGTCAGTTGATAGATAAACACTACTACAGAACATTGTGGCAACCCGCAGCTGTCCCTGCGACCCATCCCTACCGGTAAAAACTGAACTGCAGTGAGGTAATAATCGGTAGAAATAACCCAAAGGTATATCAATACTCCCTCCCGTAAGGCTTTGGCACTTTCATGACCCCACTCAGAGTACCAGAAGAAGATTCATGATGTAGTCGTACGTTCTAGTGCCATATCAAAGGTACACAACTCATACTCTATGGTGGGGTTATAACGTGTTTATAGGCTTTGACTCTTACATTGTCTAGTCAGAAAAAAATATCTTTGTTTTCATATATGTAATTTTTCTAAGGTCTTTGTTATTATCATATAAAACTTATGACTTATGTATCCTAAAACTTTCTTCACATGCAATAAATGATATATATTGTCACACCCAATTTTAATGATAAAATTGAATGCATAAAGCTCAGTCACACACATAAGTCGACAAATTACATAAAGTATCATCACGGTGTTTCTTACATCACGATTAATATCATCACATAATCTTATACAACACAGTGGAAAATAAAAGATAACTCTCTCGTGGTAACTCCATCACAGGGACGGTCAACTGGTTGACCACAAGCCTAATAGTCCTCAGGAAACTCCTCATACACGTTGTCATCTGTTACCCATCCGGGATTTTTATCCAAATATAGAAAGTAAACAAGCGTAAGTACTTCTCGTACTTAACAAGTTAACATGGGGTTATGAAAGCTCAAAAAGGATGACACTGGCTTACTGCAGTTAGTATTTTTAGTAGGTCAATATTTTATCATCAACTATTATCAAGTTATGCTTAAGCTCCCATTTAAACCCACATAATTAGGTATCAAAATCATTGGGATCATATTATCATCGTATAACATCATAAATAAACAACAATAAGTAACCAATTATTCTGTGAGTTTTCCGGGCTGCTCGTGACCATGAGCACGGCTGTTATAACAGTTTGTAATCCTCTGCAGAGGTTGTGCACATTCACCACGAGTCGTGATTCCCATATGCCCGGGTTAATTACTCCCATAACACTGCCAAGGTAAGAGGGCAGGGTACACTATGAAGCCATTTCATAGGTTTCTCTAACAAGTTAGGGCCGCTAGTTTTCCTCGGCAGGCAGATGTAGGAACCCCCCTTTCCTATGGCACATATCCATCGTGGCTATACACATAGGAACAGAGGCAGCCCTATACCCAACGTGGCAAGCCTCTTTTGCGCCATAAAGGTAACCTCTAACAAGCTAAAAAAGATCCTATTACTGAGCTAAAGTCAAAGCCATATGACTCTCACGGTTGCACTGTCAGTCCCAGCTTTTGCTGACAGATAAGTCCTTATGGAGGGCTTAGGGCATTATGATCAAAGTCATTCGCACCTTCGCCCTATGGATCGGTTTATTATAAAGCATGTTTTACCTTTAGTTCCATAGAACCATTAACCATTGTATAGACCATGTTCAGTTAGAGCGCTAGCAATCTACCCATATGCAATTAACCCATAGGAGTCAAGGAAACATGTCATCAAATAACTAGGATGTCCTTATGGTTATCACAGTTAGACACATTCACATGAGTGAATGATTAAAGTGAATAGGATATCAAGGTAGGCCCATGCTATACTTGCCTTGGTTAGCAAACTCCTGCTGGTCCTGCTGGTCGTCGAAGAACTCTTGGTCTCCAACGTTCTCCTCACCGTCTGAACATGACCAACACGGCAACATACAACATTCCAAAGTCATTCATGCAAAGCAAACGCTCCTACAGTTAGAACAGTACACCAGCAGTATAGAAAACAAGTTAAAATGTTTGTGAAAAGATTCTATGTCTCGTTACGATCACATCAACGTGAAGTTCACGAAAAACGGAGCTAAAACATAAAAGTTATGATTTCAACGGGATTTCCTATAGCAATTTATTTAACTAAATCTAATTTCAAAAGTTAAATGTTTCAAACAAGGTTAACAGTGGTATTAATAAGTAGAGAACTTAATTTCGAACCTAACGCGATTTGAACGGGTCAAATCGGAGTTATAACGACGATTTTATAAGCAACACAGTGCAATGGTATTTCTGTAAATACTGAAAACGTATTTTGGACTAAAACAGTATATTTTACGTTTTCAAAAGGGGAAAGCGTACTCTGGAAATGTGTTTTGGACTGTGGGTTAAGACTTAGAAAAGCTCAAGGACTCATTAGCAAAACCGACTCACGAAGGGGTATCGGCTTACGTGGGTCGTTGGATCATGGATGGGTGGTTCGGATTAGATCTGGGGGGAAGAAAGAAGGAGCCGGCCAGGAACAGTAGCTCTGACGTCGGCGCAGCCATTACCGACGGCAAGAACCTCACCGGCGTGTGCGGAACTCGGCCTACGTGCCACGGTGTTCCCATCCGAGAGCACCGGGGGATAGCGGGGGTGAAGGAGACCTCAGCCAGGCCGATACGGTGGCCGGAGGACGCGGCCGAGGCGGCGGTCGCCATAGCCGTCGGCATGGAGCTCATGGGTGCGCGCGAAACGGGGTCTACGGGCCATGAAACATGCAAATAACAGCACGGGGAGAAAGAGGGGAGCGAGGGGATTCTCACAGCGGGGAAAATCAATGTCGACGGCGGCTCGGGGACGGCTGTCCGTGCGGAGGGCGGATGGCGGATCATGGCTCATCGGTGCGGCGGTTGCGGCCTCTGTCGCGCTCAGCGAACGCAAAGAAGAAGCGGGGAAAGCAGCAGGGGGAGCGGCGGGGTCACGGCTCCATTTTAAATGAGGTCGGGGAGCAGGTGACATGCCCACAATGCCAGGAGCAGGGCGGCGGTTGCGGCTTGGACCGGACACAACGGTTGCGAGAGGTGGGGGAAGGCGCTGACAGGCGGGGCCGGGTTGTCAGCGGCTAAGAGGGAAGGAGGGAACGGCGGCGGTTGCTCGCGTGGTGTCGGGCTGGCACGGCGGCGGTTGCTGGGCCGACCCAGGAAGGAAGGGGGAGGGGAAAGGAGGGCGCACGCGGCTGGGTTGGCAGGCTGGTGCGGAAGAAAAGGCCTGCGGGCCAAAATGAGAGAGGGGAGGGAGTGAGAAGGAGTTTTCCTTTTTTTTCCTCCAAATAGATTTCCAAAAGCACTTTCAAATAGATTTTGAATTCCTTTGAACTTTGAACCAAGACTAATCATCACAAAAATAAATATGCAGCAGCATGTATGCATCAAGAAGTTACTAACCTTATGTTTGGTTTTAATTCCATAAAAAATATTATTTCCCTAGGTTCAATGCTCACAAAAATGCTTAATAAATCATTTTATCTATTTTGTAAAAATGCAAAATTTTCAGGGTATTACAATTCTAACCCCCTTAAAAGAATCTCGTCCTCGAGATTGGTTGATCGCTTACTCGAACAGCTGCGAATAAGATTTTCTCAGATCCTCTTCTCTTTTCCAAGTAGCCTCATCCTCTGAATATCGGTTCCACTGCACCTTGCACATCTTTATAGTTCGGCTTCTTGTAACTCTTTCTGTAGTTTCCAAGATCTTTATTGGATACTCTTCATATGTAAGATCTCCCTTAATAGCAAGCTCTTCCAAAGGAATCTGCTCTTCTAGTACTCGCAAACACTTCTTTAATTGAGAAACATGAAACACATCGTGCACTCCTAACAAACTCTCAGGCAGTTCCAACTGATAGGCTACTTCTCCACATCTCTCTAGGATCTTAAAAGGTCCAATATACCTTAGTGCCAACTTTCCTTTCATATTGAATCTTTTCACACTTCTCATTGGTGACACCTTTAGGTACACATAATCTCCAACTTCGAAAGTCAGCTCTCTTTTGCGAGTATCAGCGTAACTCTTCTATCGGGACTGAGCCACTCTCAAGTTGTCTCTAATCATTCTCACTTGTTCTTCTGCATCTCTAAGGACATCGGGTCCAAACACTTGAGTTTCACCAGTCTGATTCCAGAACAAAGGCGTTCTACACTTACGTCCATACAGCGCCTCAAAAGGTACCATCTTGAGACTCGGTAACTATTGTTGTACGAGAACTCCGCATATGGCAGACTCTTATCTTCTATTACCATACTGCAGTGCACAAGTTCTCAATATATCTTCCAAAATCTGGTTGATCCTTTCAGTCTGTCCATTAGTTTGTGGGTGGTAAGCAGAACTGAAATTCAACTTTGTCCCCAAAGATCTATATACTTTCTGCCAGAATTGTGATGTAAACTGAGTGCCTCTATCCGACACAATTTTCTTGGGAACACCATGTAAGCACACTATCCTTTCCATGTACAACTCTGCTAGCCTTGCACCTGTATAGGTAGTCTTGACTGGTAAAAAGTGAGTAACCTTGGTGAGTCAATCCACTATTACCCATATGGAATCATAACCTCTTTGAGTGCGGGGCAAACCTACGATAAAATCCATACCAACTTCTTCCCATTTCCACTCAGGAATCTTCATTGGTTGTAGCAATCCTATAGGTCTTTGATGCTCAGCTTTCACTCTTTGACAAGTGTCACACAAAGCCACATACTCTGCCATATCTCTCTTCAAACCATACCACCAATACTTCTCTTTGAGATCCAAATACATCTTCGTACTTCTAGGATGTATAGAATAAGCAGACTCATGGGCCTCTTGTAGAATTGCATCATGGATAGCCTTCACTTCAGGCACACATATCCTTTTTTCCAAACCAAAGAGTGTCATTCTCATCCATTCCTAAATCCTGGTGCCTTTCCAAGCACTACATTCTCCGCTATCTCTTTTAGTTTTTTCATCCTCCAATTGACCTTTGCATATCTCTTACTCCAATGTAGGCTCTATCACCAATTCCATTGCATTAGTGACAAAACTCAAGTTGAGATACTCTATTTCAGCACACAACTTTGCTGACATAAATGCCATCCCAAGTCCATTGGCATAACTCTTCCTGCTAAGTGCATCAGCTATGACATTTTCTTTTCTCGGATGATAATGCACTTCCAAATCATAGTCTTTGATCAATTCTAACCAACGATGTTGTCTCAGATTCAGATCTGATTGGGTAAAGATATAATTCAAACTCTTATGGTCTGTATAGATATCACTCTTATGCCCAATTAGATAATGTCTCCAGATTTTCAAAGCATGACACAGCTGCCAATTTCAAGTCATGAGTAGGGTAATTCAACTCATGCTTCCTCAATTGTCTTGATGCATATGCCACCACTCTTCCTTCTTGCATAAGCACACATCCAAGGCCCAAACAAGATGCATCACAATATATAGAGAAGTTCTTGCTTAAATCAGGCAAAATCAACACTAGAGCTATAGTCAATCTCTTCTTTAGCTCATCAAAGTTTGCCTGGCACTTATCAGACCATATAAATTTAGCATTCTTTTCCAACAGGGCTGTCATAGGCTTAGCAAGCTTGGAAAAACCTTCAATGAATCTCCTGTAGTATCCAGCCAATCCCAAAAAACTACGAATCTCACTTACATTGGTTGGTGGTTTCCAATTCAACACATCTTGCACTTTGCCTAGATCCACTGCTATTCCACCATTGGAGACAACATGACCTAGAAAAGAGACCTCCTTCAACCAAAACTCACACTTGCTCCTGCTTAGCATACAACTTATGTTCTCTAAGCTTTTGCAAGACCAACCTTATATGTTCAGCATGTTCTTCTTCAGTCTTGGAGAATATCAGTATGTAATCAATGAATACCACCACAAATTTATCAAGAAACTCCATGAACACCTTATTCATCAGATACATAAAGTATGCAGGTGCATTGGTCAATCCAAAAGACATAACGGTATACTCATACAAGCCATACCGTGTAATGAATGTTGTCTTAGGTATGTCCGAGTTTCAAATCTTTAGTTGATGATAACCTGAGCGGAGATCAATCTTGGAGAACACATAGGCTCCTCTCAACTGATCAAACAAATCATCAATCCTAGAAAAAGGGTATTTATTCTTGATAGTAACCTCATTAAGTGAACGGTAATCCACACACATTCATTGGCTACCATCCTTCTTATCCACAAAGATCACAGGTGCCCCCTATGGGGAAGAACTGGGGCATATGAAACCTTTTTCTTACAACTCTTTTAGTTGTTTCTTAAGCTCTTCTAATTCATTAACCCCCATTCTATATGGACATTTAGCTATTGGTGCAGTTCTAGGTAATAATTCAATAATGAATTCAATGTCTCGGTCAGGTGGCATACCTGGCAAGTCATCGGGGAAGACATCCGGGAACTCCTCCACAACACGATCTTATTCATTGGCATCACCATCCAACTGATTCACAGTGGCTGTTGGCTGAGCTTGCACTACCACTTCTACACAGATTCTATCTCCATTGGGTGATGTCACAACAATAGATTTCTCCTGACACTAAATCACTGCCCGGTGTTGTTTCATCCAATCCATTCCCTGAATAAGATCAATTCCCGCTGTTCTCAACACAATAGGTTTCACTTTGAAGTCTACCCCCCATAAGGAAATGCTAGTTGAGGGACTCCAATAAGAAGCTGGCATACTACCTCCCAGTGAATTTACTAGTATGGGGTTTTTCATAGCACATAAAGGTATGCTATGCATTCTAACAAAAGCTTGGGAAATAAATGAATGTGAAGCACCGAAATCAAAAAGTACTATAGCAGAGATAGAGTTGACACTGAATGTATCCAACATGACCTCAGGCGTCTCCTAAGCTGCATCAGATGACACAGTTCACTTTAGCAATGTGAGGTGGTCGGGCATTGAACTTCTGATTGCCATTCTGGTTCTGAGGAGCTTGCTGGTTCTGCTTCTTTGGACACTGATGAGCATAGTGTCCTACTTCTCCATAGCGGTAGCATGCATTGGGGTTATTGGGTGCACCACTCTTCACAGGAGCATTGTTGAGCATTCCCTGGCGTGTTGTTGCACTACCGATCAGTTGCGGGGGACGTAGATTACCATACTATTGCTAGTACTAAGGGCGTTGCTAGAACTGGTTACGCTGAGGATACTGACCACGGTTTCCCTAGTTAGATGGTCCTTGATTCCTCTGCTGAAACCCCTGCTAGGGATAGGCATGCGGGCGGGTGTTGCTTCCAGAAGCTTGCCCTTGAAGTCTCCTCTTCTTGGCTTCCATCTCTTTGCGCTTATCGTCAATCACAATAGCGTGGTTCACCAAGGACTGAAAGTTAGGGTAGGTGTTGGACATCAGCTGGAGCTGCAGTCCATCATAAAGTCCCTTGAGGAAACTGACGTTGCTTCTCCTTGTCCTCAGCTACATCATTTGGAGCATAGCGTGAGAGTTGAGCAAACTTGTCATGATACTCCGCCATAGTCATGGATCCTTGCTTAAGTGACCTGAATTCCTCCTGCTTCAATTCCACAAGTCCATCAGGGATATGGTATGACCGGAAATTGTCCTTGAATTCCTGCCAGGTGATAGCAAGAGCATTGTTGGGGCATCCATACTAGAAAGAATCCCACCAATCCTGAGCTGCTCCCTGGAGTTGACCAGAAGCATACAACACCTTCTCAAGATCATTGCATTGTGCTATGTTAAGTTGTTTTTCCATAGCACACAACCAATCATCTGCCTCCAAAGGGTCTGCGGCATGGGTGAACACCAGAGGGCGACCCTTCATGAATTCTCCATGCTTGTCTCTGACCTAAACAGGTGGTGGTCCTCTTACCGGTTTATTATCCAAGCATTGCATCATGGCTTGCATCAACTGGCGCTTGCATTCCCATCAATTGTTCCATAGTCACTGGTGGCGGTGGTGGTGGATTTATGAGAGCATCATGTCCACGACCACAGCCTCTACCTCTTCCTCCTCTTGCGGCCATCTATTTTCCAGCAAATGCGTAAAATTTTAGAGATTTCCAATTTTATAGAAAGCTTATGAAAGATAATGAACAATGCTGAAAACTTTTTGGACAAGATTCAATTATAGTAGTTCGGTAAATCTGTCATAACTTGAGTTTCAGAGATCCAACAGAGGTGTACCAAGAACGGTTGGAAAGCTTAGGAGATCAGATACAACTTTTATTTAGATCACTTTTACAGATTCTGACATACACCTGGTCAAAAACATAGCTAAACCGAATCTGTTCTGGGTTCTAGTCTGCGCAGGAACATCAACTTGTGACAGCTAGATCTCACAAACCTAAACAAATAGTTGATGTGATTCTAGAGACATTGGAAAGATACAGAAGTCTAGATATCTCCACAAAAATTTCAGAATTTTTGACAGCCCAGATCTCGAGATACAAGATAAAGAATACAGGCTGCTCTAGAAAACAGCACAGCAGAGATAAGATAAAGCAAATCATCTACATTAAGAACATCATCTAAACTTAAGGTTCAAACCTAGGGAAGTTGTGGACATACCCACAAACCTCCAGCAATCAAACAAACTCCAAATCAGCCAAGTTCACAATTAAAAACATCTAATCATTAAAGTTCACAAGACCAAACAAGACTAGACATGACTCACGAACTAACAACGTTATAATCTTTAAACAAGGAATCTAACACCTATGGGGCGGTGTCAATCATGGTGAACGACCGGCGCTTCTTCTTGTAGATCGATGGCAGCCTAAGTTGAGCACGCAGTTCATCAACTTGCTTCTGGAGACTCCTCTCGGCCCTCTGTGATGCACGCAGCTCTCCCTTGACCTCTTCATCTACCCCCTACATGGCATGGACATGTTGCACTATTGTTTCCAGAGTTGGGTCACTTTCTAGTGGTGCCAGGACCTGCCAGTTACCCTCATGATCATTGTGAGGAAGGAACCTGAAACGATCCTCCCTCATGGCCTCAATACGACGACCATGATAGTAGATGTAGGCGTCCTACGCTGCATCTTCCATGCCATCCAATGCGTGAGCCCGTCTGGCAGGGGCACGATGGACAATCTCCACCTCGTGTCCATTCTTTATGTCATTCCAAGCAGTGACAACCAGCTCTACCTTCCAAAAGGCTGCCTCCAAAGGATGCTAGTACTCGGCACAATGATAGCTAATGGAGGTGTGCAGATCAGGGTAGTAGTCATCCAGCACATGAGTAAGGAGGGTGTGGTAGTAGGCTGTCTCCGAGGCTGGCTTGAAGTAGTATTTGCACTTCCAGTCTATCTCCTCATCCACCATAGGAACAGCTGGGGATGGCACAAGCGTAGGTGAAGTAGCTGATGACTCTGCTGGGGTAGCTACAATAGGATAGATAGGTGCAACAGCTGGAGTAGGAGTAGGTGTAGGTGTTAGGGTAGCCATCCACTCCTCATCATCCTCGATCAAAGGTTCCACCTCATCATCGGAGATGATCACAATCTCCTTCTCCGCCTGTGGAGCACGGGGTGAACAAGGCACGGTAGCCTGCAGTGCTGAGGCGGGCGGTCTTCGGGTTATGAGACATCTATAGATTTAGAGTAAGATAGAATTAGAATCAACAATTTTATATAATAGATTAAGGTATGAATAGCATAAATATTTTAATAAAATAACAAGAATGAGACAGTAAGCATGAAACCACAGGAGCAAAGATGCTAAAACGACCATTTCTAACTAGGCTTGCGTCCTACAGTCAACATGACTCTAATACCAATTTGCCACACCCAATTTTAAGGATAAAATTGAACGCATAAAGCTCATGTGTGCTCAGGGATCAGTCACACACATAAGTCGATAAATTATATAAAGTATCATCACGGTGTTTCTTACAACACGATTAATATCATCACATAATCTTATACAACACAGCGGAAAATAAAAGATAACTCTCTCGTGGTAACTCCATCACAGGGATGGTCAACTGGTTGACCACAAGCCTAATAGTCCTCAGGAAACTCCTCATACACGTTGTCATCTGTTACCCATCCGGGATTTTTAACCAAATATAGAAAGTAAACAAGCGTAAGTACTTCCCGTACTTAACAAGTTAACATGGGGTTATGAAAGCTCAAAAAGATGACACTGGCTTACTGCAGTTAGCATTTTTAGTAGGTCAAGATTTTATCATCAACTATTATCAAGTTATGCTTAAGCTCCTGTTTAAACCCACATAATCAGATATCAGAATCATTGGGATCATATTATCATCGTATAACATCATAAATAAACAACAATAAGTAACTAATTATTCTGTGAGTTTTCCGGGCCACTCATGACCGTGAGCACGACTGTTATAATAGTTTGTAATCCTCTGCAGAGGTTGTGCACATTCACCGCGAGTCATGATTCCCATATGCCCGGGTTAATTACTCCCATATCACTACCAACGTAAGCGGCAGGGTACACTATGAAGCCATTTCATAGGTTTCTCTAACAAGTTAGGGCTGCTAGGTTTCCTCGGCAGGCAGATGTAGGAACCCCCCTTTCCTATGGCACATATCCATCATGGCTATACACATAGGAACAGAGGCAGCCCTATACCCAACGTGGCAAGCCTCTTTTGCGCCATAAAGGTAACCTCTAACAAGCTAGAAAAGATCCTATTACTGAGCTAAAGTCAGAGCCATATGACTCTCACGGTTGCACTGTTAGTCCCAGCTTTTGCCGACAGATAAGTCCTTATGGAGGGCTTAGGGCATCATGATCAAAGTCATCCGCACCTTCGCCCTTTGGATCGGTTGTTATAAAGCATGTTTTACCTTTAGTTCCATAGAACCATTAACCATTGTATAGACCGTGTTCAGTTAGAGCGTTAGCAATCTACCCATATGCAATTAACCCATAGGAGTCAAGGAAACATGTCATCAAATAACTAGGATGTCCTTATGGTTATCAAAGTTAGACACATGCACATGAGTGAATGATTAAAGTGAATAGGACATCAAGGTAGGCCCATGCTATACTTGCCTTGGTTAGCAAACTCCTGCTGGTCCTGCGGTCGTCGAAGAACTCTTGGTCTCCAACGTTCTCCTCACCGTCTGAACACGACCAACACGGCAACATACAACATTCCAAAGGCATTCATGCAAAGCAAACACTCCTATAGTTAGAACAGTACACCAGTAGTATAGAAAACAAGATAAAATGTTTGTGAAAAGATTCTATGTCTCGCTACGATCACGTCAACGCGAAGTTCACGAAAAACGGAGCTAAAACGTGAAAGTTATGATTTAAACGAGATTTCCTATAGCAATTTATTTAACTAAATCTAATCTCAAAATTTAAATGTTTCAAACAGGGTTAACAGTGGTATTAACAACTAGAGAACTTAATTTCTAACCTAACGCGATTTGAACGGGTCAAATCGGAGTTATAACGACGATTTTATAAGCAACACAGTGCATTGGCATTTCTGTAAATACTGAAAATGTATTTTGGACTAAAACAGTATATTTTATGTTTTCAAAAGGGGAAAGCATACTCTGGAAATGTGTTTTGGACAGCGGGTTAAGACTTAGAAAAGCTCAAGGACTCATTAGCAAAACCGACTCGTGAAGGAGTATCGGCTTACGTGGGTCGTTGGATCATGGATGGGTGGTTCGGATTAGATCTGGGGGAAGAAAGAAGGAGCCAGCCGAGAACAGTAGCTTCGGCGGCGGCGCAGCCATTGTCGACGGCAAGAACCTCGCCGGCGCGTGCGGAACTCGACCTATGAGCCACAGTGTGCCCATCCGAGAGCACCGGGGGATAGCGGGGGTGAAGGAGACCTCGGCCAGGCTGATACGGCGGCCAAAGGACACGACCGAGCCAGCGGTCGCCATGGCCGGCGGCATGGAGCTCACCGGGTGCACACAAAACAGGGTCTACGGGCCATGAAACACGCAAATAACAGCACGGGGAGAAAGAGGGGAGCGAGGGGATTCTCACAGTGGGGAAAATCGATGTCGACGGCGGCTCGGGGACGGCTGTCCGCGCTAAGGGCGAATGGTGGATCACGGCTCGTCGATGCGGTGGTTGCGGCCTCTGCTGCGCTCGGCGAACGCGAAGAAGAAGCGGGGAAAAGCAGTAGGGGGAGCGGCGGGGTCACGGCTCCGTTTTAAATGAGGCCAGGGGAGCGGGTGACGCGCCCACGACGCCAAGAGCGGGGTGGCGGTTGCGGCTTGGACCGGACGCGGCGGTTGTGAGAGGTGGGGGAAGGCGCTGACGGGCGGGGCCGAGTTGTCAGCGGCTGAGATGGAAGGAGGGAGCGGCGGCGGTTGCTCACGTGGTGCCGGGGTGGCACGACGGCGGTTGTTGGGCCGACCCAGGAAGGAAGGGGGAGGGGAAAGGAGGGCGCGCGCAGCTGGGCTAGCGGGCTGGTGCGGAAGAAAAGGCTTGTGGGCCGAAATGAGAGAGGGGAGGGAGTGAGAAGGATTTTTCCTTTTTTTCTCGAAATAGATTTCCAAAAGCACTTTCAAATAGATTTTGAATTCCTTTGAACTTTGAACCAAGACCAATTATCACAAAAATAAATATGCAGCAGCATGCATGCATCAAGAATTTACTAACCTTATGTTTGATTTTAATTCCATAAAAATTATTATTTCCCTAGGTTCAATGCTCACAAAAATGCTTAATAAATCATTTTATCTATTTTGGAAAAATGCAAAATTTTCAGGGTATTACATATATGTTGATGCTCGAGAGTTTCAGAAATTTTAGTAATGATACACTATTTTTATAGTTGAAATGAATTTTTGTGTGACTATCAAAATATATTCGTAATTGAATTGCATGTACCCCCCCCCCCCCCCCCAAAGATTCAAAAATTACATAAAACTTTATTTAGGTTCATATGGTCCATTCAATCATCGCTCACGGAGGTAGATGAAAAAATCAACTATTTGCAAGGAATATTCGACCTTCAGTTACCACAAAATAATTCTAATAATACATAAAGTGGTCCAAAAAATTTAATTTTTTTGAAAGCATATTTTAGCATATACTCTTGCCATAAAATTTCGAAAAAGTGGGCTTGTACATCATTCACAAAATGGATACACTTGCCTCAAATGTAGTTTCATTTAACTCAACTCAAAGTTTGAAGTTTGCAGACCTCATATCAATTTTGACCTCATGTGCGCCTCATATTAACACGGCAAGGAGTCGTTTTTATCTCCTCTCAAAATGAACTATGAGATGGTGGAGCCACTATGTTTTACTTCTTCACCAGTTCCAGCTCCTCCACGCACTATAGCAAGAAGCCAAAGCCATTTAGAGCGCCATGCCAAACGTGGCCAATTAATTGCTGTGTAGAAGTGGAAGGGCCAAGGATGGTGTTTGTAAATTAAAATTAGTTCATGCAAGTATATTGAAGAGTAACCAGTGAACCATATATTGATATACATATATAGCATCCAATGCCGTGGCCCTGGTCTTGAAAAAAAAGTATTGGCTGATTGTTTAAACCTTATCATAAACTTGTGGATCGTTCAAGCTTTGAAGAGATTCCCTATTTTTGCACAAGCTGGTATCAAGAAAATTATAAGTATCTAAATATTCCCCCTATATCTCGCTAGACCCCACTTGAAGCTAGCTATTCCAAACATTATCCAGAGTACGCATGTCGTCTGATCCATTAGCAACTTTACCAAATGGATGTGGACACATGCATATGTAGGAGAACTATGCGTCTCTAATGCCTGCATGTAGTTTCCGATGGTGACCACACGATGTAATAGTTTATTTATTATATGTTGGTTTTCATGTTAGGAGCGTATTAATATTTAATAAGATAAGAACTAGATTCACATACACAATATAACATCCGAGTGACTGATCTAACTAATGAAGAGTTTCTGTTAATTATAATTTTAGTGTTAAATCTAGGTAGCTAAATTTATACCAAAATGGTTAAGATGGGTAAAGAAAATTGAACGTTAGCTAGAGTGATTAATTGAATTGCAACTTACCATCTCATAGTCCCCATTATTGGACTTCATCACTCTATATTTCAAGAATGTTCATTGCTCATTCCGTTCATGTATATATATTAGCATTATCATGCCCAAGATGTTTTGTTTTATTATGACAGATGAAGTGTTAGGACGTCCCCAACGGCCAGCGAAATCGCTAGCTAGCGTCAGATTTAGGCCAACGTGGATGGGAGAGAAAGTAGAAAAAGAAATCAACTAGCGACTCTCTCGTCGCTAGTCTCGCACACATAACGCGGGAATCATGCTTTCTCCCACCACAAAAACCACCTCTGTAAGGAAAATGGACCCAATAAGCCATTTAGTTTCACTACAAGAAATCCTTCTTTCTATGACAAAAATTCACATGACGGGGCAAATTTTGGTCATATAATATATCATAATATGACGCAAAATTCTGTAGCTTCATAAAATTTGGACAGCCATAACTATTTATGACGGCGCTATTTTTTTGTCACATAAAGGTACCAAGTGTCGTCACAAAATGTAAGTCGCCAGAGCTGGTTGACAATGGTGTTTTTATGACGATATGTGTTGTTTTTATGTGACGGCTTTGGAGCGTCACTGTTTGTTATTTCAAACATGACGGCCCCAACGTCAATATACCCCCAATAGGAGGTGGACCCTTGACCCCTTTCTATTGACTAGTTTCATTCCCCATTTCCCCAACTGAAGACGGCAGCGGGCGGCCTCTGGGCGGAGCCAGCTACCCATCTCCCTAACCGACGGTGTTGCCGCCTCTAGGCAGAGCGTTGCTGGTGGCCGGTCTCTAGGCAGAGCCAACTCCCCAACTGACGACGCGGTGGCTCTGGGCAGAGCTAGCGCGCAGATCCATTACAAGCCCGCTCGGTGGAGCACGGATCTCAGGTGACCGGCGGCGACTCCATCTCGTTGGTCGGCGGCATGCTCCTAGTCCCTAGGTACGCCATTGTGGCAGTGTCGTCCTCATCCACCTCCCCATTCCCCCTCCGTTGCCTTTCCCCGTCGCTCACCTCCCCCCTTTCCAGTTGATTTGTGAGGCCTAATCAATCCCCGCTCCCTCAAGTTCTCATGTCGCAGGCGTCATCATCTACCGCTCGCACTCGGCGATCAAGCGTAGCTAGGGTTTCCCAGCAACCCGCATCCCTTGCTGTTGTTGCTGTAGTGCCTCCGCCCACTGCTGTTGAGCTGCAGGCGCCGATTGATGATGTGACCGGGTTGCCGTTGATAATGTGCCCTGATTGCAAGGACGTGAGGGTGTTTGCTGCCACTACCACGCAGTCTGAGTATAACATTGGAAGGAGATTTTTCAAGTGCCCTAGGAAGAACTATCGAAATGTCAGTGTTATAATCATTTTGCATTGCCCAAATTTCATTCTTGTTTGAATGGGCATGCCTGAGAATGGTAGTGTTTTTAGCATTCAGTGGCTACACTATTGATGTTAATTTGCCTGTTGTTTTAATTTTGATGTAGGGGACATGTACTAGGTATTGGTTCGAGGAAGAATATGTGGTGTTCCTTCATGATAATGGTTATCTACTGTCAGCTTCCTCGACCATTGCAGCAACTTCGACAACAGAAGTTCTTGAGCTGGTGGAAAAAAATTGATAGCTTAGAGCAGAATCTGAACAAGTTGAAGGAAATGGTTGGCAAGAACAGGGAAGGCATGGGAAGCTGTATTTGTCTTGTGTGTGGTTGTCTGAATGTAACATTCTTGGTGTTGGCCATCCTTTTGGTTGTAACTATAGTGTTGAAGTAGGCAATGATGATGAAGTAGGACATGTTGTGAAGTAGGTTGGATATGTTGGTCACACTTGATATGCTTTTGGCTATGATGATGAAGTAGGCTAGGACATGTTGTATTGAACCTGTTATCCAGCATGTATTTGTAGTTGGTATGAAATATGTGCCTTTGTGCTATTGTACATCTCTTGTGTGCATGGATATGTAACCTATCTGTGTGATGAAATATGCACCTTTGTGATGTATGTTGGAATTAAACATCCCTGTTGCTTTGATGTGTAACCTGTGTGTGATGAAATTTTGGCAGTATGTATGTAACTTCTAGCATATATATCATGACAGATCCTGTAATTTCCATGACACTATCAGGTTGTCATAAAAACCCAAAATTTTTGTAGTATATATCATCTCGATGAATTCTAGGCAGCATATAACATATCCATGATATTTTGGCAGCATATAGCCTGTATGTAACTTCCAATAGGTTACATGTGCATAGAATAGAATTCATAAATCAAGTTTAACATTGAAACAGAATCATTGCATACAAGGTCTTACAATTTTATAATTTAGATACAAATTTCAATGGCATAATTCAGATACAATAGAATCACTAACAGAAGTTCATGGTTCACAAATAGCTCCAGAAATGCAAAGGCTAGTCATCATCACTGTCTTCTTTTGATATGTTGTCTTCATTTGGACTATGGTACTCAAGGAAGGTTTCATCTTCATCTTCGTTGTCTGTTTCATCACCTTGAGCTATATGTTGATGTCCACAGATGCTCTCGACAAGGTCTCTATTAATAGAGCTGCTTGGTTGATTGTCCATGTGCAACAAATCCATATCAGGATAAATGTCTCCCACTGTACCATCTCTGGACGAAGTATTCTCTTGGTATGCCTCCTAACATCTCATTTGTACTTGTTCATGGATTGGTTGCTTTCCATCGGACTCTTCAACATCAAATATATGTCGGTGGCCAAATTCTTGTACCACTCGCCAAGATGAGCCAAACTTTGTATCTTCCAAGAAAAATACTTGTGAAGCTTCTGTGGCTAGAATGAAAGGATCATTCTTATACCATCAACCTTCGATGTTAATGCTCTTGAAGTAACCATCATCTTTCATTTGGTATGTCCTTCCCTCAAGATTGTACCATTCACACCGTAATAAGATAACAGATCTATCTCCTTTGTTGTTCTAATGTCTCTGATTGTCCCATAGTAGTCAATAGTGATATCATTGTGATCCCCTATAGTCTTGATGGTGGAGTTTTGTGTTTTCCTATGTGCCTCATGAGCCATAGTGTGGTACCGTACCCCATTGATTATACAAGCCCTATATGATCGCACACGCCTATCCGATCGACATGCGAGTGAGTACAAGTCTTCATCAACATTTGTTGTGCCTTCGTAATTCAATCTGGTAATCTATAGGAAAACACAGAGAATTGGTGATTTTTGAAAATTTATTGTATCATAAATGATTCACTCAGGTTGTAAAAGTTGCACGCACATGTTTCTCAAACCATGCAGCAAAGTGTGTTGACATCATTTTTCAATATTATTGACCTGTTGTTGTTCCAATTGGGCTCTATACATTCTGCAAAGGAAGTAGTTAATTAGTTTATTGTGAGACTAATATTGACTAAAATTGGCATAAATGAAATGACAAAATTACTCACTCTTTGTATTCATCAACCTCTTCGCAGTTATTTAGAACAAACCAAACCATGGAGTCATAGTCTTTATCTTCGTAATGAAGTGTTGAAGCACCCAACACGTTAATACCATGACAAAAAATAGAGAATCATTGGGTGTAAAAATGTCACTGAAATATGTTGAGCACTGGGTCATACACTCATATGCAGTGTATGCCTCTGCAACAGATCCTTCAGGTCTTGCTTTATTGTGGATGACATGCTTAAAGGTGCCCAATCTTCTCTCAATGGGATACATCCATCCATACTGAACCAGTCCCCTAAGGAGTGCCTTATTAGGTAAGTGTACTGCTAGCTGAACCATAACATCGAAGAATACAGGAGGATAAATTTTCTCTAGCTTGCAAAGGATAATTACAATATCTTCCTTCATCTGGTGTAGTGCATCAACCTTTAGAGTTTTCGAGCAAAGTTGTCTAAAAAACCTACCTAATTCAGCAATTACTTCATATACGTCTTTGCGCACCAAACCACGAAGGCCAGCTGGTAAAATACATTGCAGCAGTATATGACAGTCATGTGTTTTCAGCCCATGCATTGTTCCTCCCTCCATATTGACACATCTTGATATATGAGAGGCATAGCCATCTAGAAATTTAACATTGCTCACAAACTGCAAGAACTTCTTCTTTGCTTCTGGTGTTAGAACGTAACAAGCTTTGGGCTTTGAGGATGAATTACCAGTGTCTTCCTACAAAGGAAGCTCTTTTCTTATACCTCTGTCTTCCAAATCTAGTCTAGCAGCGATTGTGTCCTTTGTCTTGTTCGGAATATTAAGTAGAGTTGACAAAATGTTTTCACATATGTTTTTCTCTATGTGCATAACATCAAGGTTGTACTGCAGCTTCAATTTTGACCAGTATGGCAAATCATACAAGCTAACCTTCAGATGCCATACTTGTTCTCCATTATGGCATCATTTTCTTGATTTTGGCTTATCTAGATTTTTGCCTAGAACATAGCAAACTTCATCCAACCTTGCCATAACCTCATCTGCACTAAATTTGCTTGGCTGCTCTCTAGTTTCATGGTGGCCATTGAAAGATCTATTTTTCCTCTAGGGATGGTTGTTTGGGAGGAAACGTCTATGGCCTATGAAACCAATTTTGTTTCTTAGGCATTCGGAGCATGGATTCTCATCACAGTGCACAAATGTGAAGTAACCCCTAGTAGTTCTACCTGACATGGTGCCTAATGTAGGGTAGTCATTGATTCCCCCAGAATTGTTGCACGCAGACTGAATTCTTTGCCTTCATGTGCATCATAAGTAGGGACACCTTCCCAAAGAGTTAGCATGTCTGCTATCAAAGGCTGCATGAACACATGGAAATCTTTGCCCGGTGAATTTTTGCCTGGAATTATTAAAGATAGCATATAATTGGATTGGTCCATACACATCCATGGTGGAAAATTGTATGGAACCACTATCACTGGCCAGATGTTGTATGAATTGGTCATCTGACCAAATGGGTTGAATCCATCAGTAGCAATGGCTAACCTCAAACTACAGGGATCATCTGTAAAAGACTTGAAAGTATTATCAAATTCTTTCCAAGCTTCTCCATCAGCAGGATGTCTTATTTCATTCTCAACTGGTACCCTCTTTTCCTTGTGCCATCTTGCATACTGTGCCCGCTCCTTTGAGATAAAAAGCTTTCGAAGGCGTGGGATTATTGGAAAGTAACAGAGGACCTTGTGAGGAACTTTCTTTTTTCCCTCCTTGTTCACTTTCCATCTTGTGAAGCCACAAACTAGGCAATGATCATCGTCTTCATGGTCCTTCCAAAATAAGGCACAATCATACTTGCACACATCAATACAAACATAACCAAAACCAAGCTTCCAAAGTAGAGCTTTCATTTCGTTATAGGACTTAGGGAGGCCGGTCACATTCATCAAAGATGTCGAAAGCAACTCAAGGAAAGCATCGAACCCATAATTTGTTATCTGATTGTACACTTTTATATGTAGTAGTTTAATAATGAAAGTTAGCCTAGATTCCTCGGTGCAACCTGGATAAAGCTCACGCTTTGCCTCTTCCATGATTTCTTTATATAAGTTACCACCAAAGCCATGGCTTGCTGCAGTGTGCAAATCTTGAATCAACCCTTGAACTCTCCATGCACTATCTTGTATGACATCTTTAGCTTGTCCTTCCTCATCAAGTGTTGCCTGGTCATTTCCCTCCCATGACATATCTTCAGGTACAACAGTGAGTTCTCCATCATCATCTTGTTCAACATCATCATTTCCCTCTCCATGGTCAATCCACCTTGTATAGGACCTAGACATACCATTGATTTCGATATCCTCCTATACCTCATCTTGGCTTTTTTTATTTGGTTCAGCCATTTTCAGCATGGGCACTTGATTTTCTCATCTACACTATATCTACTTCTGACATGTTCCATGAATTGTGCAACACCAGACAAATAGGGCGTAGTAAATGGGGCACTGTTATAAATCTAGCTTCTATCCATCTCAACCTGGGCGGCGCTGCTGCTGGTGGGGGGGTAGCTCCAATGCCTCTCGTTGTATGAATTTCTCGAGGCCTTCAATCAGAAGACACTCAAATACACTATGGTGCTCCTGCTTTTTGTCTTTGTACCTGTATCTATGCTAAAAACAACCTAATGTTAGGGGAGGTTTTGCTATTGATTCCATATATTGAAGCTTAAAAATCCCTACAGCAGTTCATAACTAGATGACAAATCATGAATGTATCTACATTTCATATGCAATTAACTACAATCATTCATGATGTTCTTTTTGTAAGTGTAAGTTTCACATGGAACAAAACTTATCTACATGTAAGATCAAGCTGCATTGTAGTTGCAAGTATATGTTGGGAGGTAGCCACTGCTTTGCTCGAAAAAATGAAACTAGAGGACTTCTCATCCTATAGATTGCCTGATTTTGGTTATAACACACGCTGGGTGGTAGCCACCGATTTTGATACGGCTGAAGAAATTAAGCCTGAGACAACATCATTTTTTTGTTCTAATAACAAAAGAGGATGGGTAGCATCATTACCCAATAAAATATTCCAGAGATCTACTGAGAAGCTTCGTGTACTGAAACTTTGCCTCTGTACTTGTAGCTTTTCTTCACCACGGGTGGCCGGCGCTGCTGCTTGTGGGGGGGAGGGGGCGGTGCGGCTGCTTGTGAGGGTGGGTGGCGCTGCTACTGGTGGGGGGGGAGGGGGCCAACAGGAGCAGGTGGCGTGCCCGGCCAGGCTCCAGCTGGGGTGGATGGCTAGGCTCCACCATGGGTGGCCGACGTAGCACTAGCAAGGGTGGCCGGCGCGTCTCCACTCTCTAGCACGGGTGGCCGGCGCGGTACGAGCGAGGGAGCAGCTATGGTCGCCGGCCAGGCTGCCTCTGGGGGTGCCAAGGCTGCTGATGGGGGGAAGGGGGCCAGCGCTGCTGCAGGTGGCTTGGCCGGCCAGGCTCCAGCTAATTAGCCTTGAGTGACATGTGGTCTAAAGTTTCAATGACATGAGGGCCCAGCATGCTCATTAGCCTCCCATGTGGTGCAAACATCAATTCTTTTTTTGATCTATGGCAAAAACTTCTAACAAGTTTTTCTCCCACATGCTAGCTCCAAATCTGATGTTTTTTTCCTAAAATTTTCTAAAATCATGATCTATCAATGTATAGCACTGATTTTGGCTCCATCATCAAGTGTCAAAGTTTGAACAAATCAAAATTTGAATACAAAAAAATTACAACTTTACACCACATTTTGAAACTCCAAATGATTTCAGCTAAAAAATCACAAACATCAAAGTTCAACAACTCATCAAGACCTACATTTTTTGTATTGGTCATTTGTTCATCTGAGAAAGTGGAAGTAACTTAGTTCATAAATTTTACATTATCTCTTAGAGTTTCATGAACTATAAGTGAGAGATGTAATTTCTGTGAACAAAGTTACTATCACTTTGTCGAATGAACAAATGACCAAAACAAAAATTGTAGGTCTTGATGATTTGTGCAACCTTCGTGTTCATCACTTTTTAATTTGAAATTATTTAGTACCCCAAATTTTTGTTAGAAGTTTGAATATTTTGAAATTCAAATTTTAAACTATCAAAACAAAGTCATACGAAGAAATAACCGAAACCAAATTGGTAGATCTCGACACGTTGTACAACTTTGTTTGAGACATTGTTTCCATTTTCAATCATTTATTAGCCAAAAAATCCATTTGAAGTCCTAATACTACTAAAATGGTCACTGACATAGTGGACCCACTGCGTAGGACAAAAATGTGGCCAATTTTTCAAAGCTGCACCTCACACTCTCCCGCATTGATTCGCTTGTCGACACATGGGCCCCACCACGCCTCTCGCTCAAGGCATCCAAGTTCCCCCACGCGGCCTTATCCTCTTGCCCGTGGGTCAGACCAAGGGGAAATCCCCAATCTCCTTCTCTTCCCTCCACTCACCGCCACGCCGTCGCCACTGCCTCTCGCCACCACTCCGCTCGCCACTCACCGCCCGCCGCCATCCGCTGCCACCACCCTACCCACCGCAACTCTACCGCCACCACCCTGCTTGCCACTCACCACTAGCCGCCACTCCGCTGCCACCACCCCGCCCGCCACTCACCGCTGCCGCCACACCTCCCACTGCCACTCCTATGCCACCCATCCCGGCGCCACACCTCCGCCGTGGCTGGATCTACCCATCTCGTGGCCAACGCTTCCGCCGTGGCCGGTAAGTAAATGGCCTTATTTCTTTGCCTTAGGGTTAGGGATGCAGTAAGATTTGGGGATTTTGATTTCTAGGGTCCAGATTTGGGGAAGAACAGAGGCTTCCTCTGGTTCGTTGTCTTCTCATGTGCTCGATTTGATTTTCTAGCCACGGCGCCTCCGCTGTGCGGCGCAAGCCACATGAGCGGGCCCACGGTGCCTCCTCTTTAACCAGTGCCAAATCTCTGCTGGGTTCCTTTTCAAAAGGAAAAGAAGTGTATCTCAAGGTACCTTATAGTTTGCAGCCAATGCCTCCCTTCTCCCCTAACTTGTAGCTCCTGTTACCTTTTGGCCTTGCTGTGTTATAGATGATAAAATGTAAACAATCATTTAAATTGTACGTGTATGACAACACCAGTTGTTAAGCGTTAGTGCAGGACTGCTGGTTAGGGCACTACTATTTCATACTTGTTTTATTCACCCCGACATGCTAAACAAAAGAATTATGAATTTGTGACATGTTTATTGAAATTTGATATTAGCTGCATCTATAGCCCATAGAAAAAGGCACCCCGACATGCTCTTTGTATCAAGATACACAAAGCAGTAGGATATTATCTCCATTTTGTTTCATTTACAATTTCAATGGTTTGACTAACTATTAGATTGCTCCTTTTATTTCGTTTACAATTTCTCTACTGATCTGTTAGGTTTTTTCAACTCTTTTACAGAAACTGAATCCAGTTTCTGCTCTTTCTATGTTTGGTTGTAATAAGTAATACAAGAAATGACAAAAACCAAGTACGAGCAGGAGAGGGATGCGAATGTAAAGGCTATTCAGGAAGTTTTTAAGTCTTTCGGTATTCCGGTGTTAGCTCAGACTGTTAGTGATGTTTTTTTCAAAACAAAAAGGGGGCAAAGCGAAGAGACTAGTATCTAACAATCCAGAATCTGACACTGAGTATGATCCTTCATCTAACATTGATAACCAATCTGACAGCGATGATAATTATGATGATGACCTCAATAATGAGGTCAATACTGAGGTGAGATGGATTACTTGGACAATTAACAAGTTTCTGGTCTCTCCATTTGAAACATATATACTTCATTGTAGTTAATTAATCTACTTGACACTTCTTTCATAATTAATAAGATGCATTTTTCTCTTGCCAGGAAAGACCAATGGTTCCAAGAACTCACCCACAGAAGAAGAAGCAAAAGGTGGCAACAATGGCGGCTATGAACTAGCAGCCACTGCGCACGCCAACTAGAATCACTAGGCAAAGTGCAGCCATGCCTTCACCTACAGGTCATCCACCGCCTAGGCCAAGACATCCCTTGCCTCCAAAGAACACTTTGAAAGCCAACCCAAAACCAAATGTGATTTCTAGTAGCAGCCAACTGCAAGGCCACCTCACTACAAGCGGCAGCCACACCACAGAAACTACTGACATAGTGCCTACTCCTCCAAGAGTCACCAGGACTAGTCTAGCCATGTCTTCACCTATTCCAAACACATAGCCTAGTCCTCCTAGATACACCAGGAAAAGTGTAGCCATGTCCACACCTGGTGCAAACACAGTGCCTAGTCCTCCTAGATTCACTAGGACCCATGCAGCCATGTTTGCGCCTGGTGCAAACACAATACCTAGTCCTCCTAGATTCACTAGGTCCTAGTGCAGCCATGTCTTCACCTAGTGCAAACACTGAGCATAGTACTCCTAGAGCCACTACTACCCTATCTCAGCAACCTACTCCCACAACTAGTGTTAACTAAGCAGTTCCTGCAGACACCTCACTAGGTGGACAGAGCTCTAGGCAAAGCAATGATGTCAATGAGTCAGCTGAGCAATTTGATGCTGCTAATTCAGAGGGTCATACATATGAAGGAGAACCAAGAGATGACTTAGTTCCAGGTAAACAATATGAGTTTCTAAGCATTTGTTTCTCCATTCATTATCTACAATTATTACTTCTTTAATAACACATTTTGATCATTATTTGCCAATGCAGTGCCCCCAAATAATGTCCACAAGAAAGCCATGGGTCATGGCTTAGAGAAGATGCTAAATAGAGGAAAGGAGCTGGCTATCCAAGTGGTTGAAGGGAAGAAAAGACCTGATGTCCCACTTCAGGCAGCGAAGCTGGCATCAAAAACTAGTGTTGCCCTTAGAGACAACATGCCCATCTACACATCATGGAAGCTTTATGACAATGATGCGGGAAAGGCAGAAGTAAAAAAAGTGCTTGACAAAGTGGTGGTGAGACAGCTATTTCACTCCTCCAAATACTCTCTTGCATTACTCTACTCCCATGTGATAAATTGTATCTAATAAATGATTTGTGTGGCTTCAATCAAGGTTGGATGTGGATGTTAAGAATGAGGCACCAAGTAAAGCTGCATGCACTGATATCATTAAGAGGGGAGTAAGGTAGACGAGGTATCACCTAAAAAAGAAGTACTTTCGACGAGTCACTAACAGAAGAACAGCTGCTGGCCAAGCAACCTCCACCTAAAATGAAGAAAGAGGAATGGACCAAGCTGGTAGAGTACTGGTGTGACCCAAAGAATCAGGTCCATGCCTGAATTATCTGCTTTTGTTAATATGTAATGCAAACTGTGCATGTGAATGACAACTCTGTATTGCATGTGGTGCAGGAAAAATGTGCTAAGAATAAAGTAAACTGAGCCCAAGTGCAGCTTCATCAAAGGACTAGAGCTAGGTCCTATATTGTCCCATCAATACAGCCTGGTACAGATACTATGTCTTTTGTACATTTGTAGTTTAGTAATTATCATGTGCTTTTGAACTATCAAGTTAGCACATGCTCCAATTATTTCTGAGATGGGCTCCCATGTTCATAATATGTGCGTTGTGTTGAGTGAGCTATAATCAATAGGTGTTTAGGCTCCAATTCTTTTATGGTGACCATTTGAAACTGAAATCTGCAAGAGGAATTGCTATATCATCAGAGATGATCATCATCAGTAGTAGGTGTTGTTTAGGCCAAGTTATTATTCTTGATCTGTCTAGGTTGCATTGATGCATGTTCCTGTGTTGTTTTTCTTGAATTGATAGTAATTAGTTGACTTTGCTAGTGATTGTATTTGTTGTTGGCATAAAAAATCTAGAGGCAAATACTGGGGCAAATACTTGTATGATTTGTAGTGCATACATATTTTGGCATCTTGCTATTGGCATGTACAAATAATCTATGGCTAATCTTATATCCCAAGTTTTTAACATGCTATAGAGGACTAAGTACAACAACATGGAGCCAGATGCTATTGATTTCTTTGGGGAATGTATGAGTAGTCCCCAAAATGGTCAGTACTCCTCTTGCAAATGAAATATATATAAGTTACAAAATCAATGGATACATGCATGTACTACACTCAAGTAAATGCCTGGTTCAACACTGGCCTTGTTATTAAGTGGATTCATTTTATGTAGGAACAAATGGTTGTAGAGAAGGAAAGAGAGCGAGAAGAAGGAGAAGAACAAAAGTCTCCCTCCAAGATTGTTGCTGACTATCTTAGCCAGATCAGTCGTGCTTCCACCTTCCTTCCTAACATTGGTGTCCCTCGACCATCGAAGACTGGCCGGTCCACATCGACAGCCACACAAGCACGCCTACAAGCTTAGTTTGAGGAAACACTCCAAGCAAAAAGAGAGGAAGCTGCTAGGAAGCAGGAAGAGTTGCAAGCATAGCTTCAAGCTCAACAGGCCAGCACTTGAAGAAACCAAAGTTTGTTGCGTCAGACCCAAGAGAAAGTGAAGGGGATGCATACCAAGTTTGAAGAGACTAATGCACTGCTATGAGCTGTCCTGAAACTTTAGAAAGATTGAGGTAGGTATGAATGCAGTGTCTAAGGATGATGCCTTTGCCTAAGCTTTTGCTACCTTGCTAGAACTTACTCTGTGGTTGGAACTTTGTCAAAACTATGTGCAATCTGTTTGTATGTTTGAACCTTTGTGGTGGAACCTCTGTATGTTTGAACCTCTTGTGGTGGAACATGCCTGATGGAACCTGGAACTATGTGGTGGAACAAGTGTGCTGGAACATGTTGAACCACTATCTTCTGGTCTTGAATTTATGTGTATGCATGATGGCTTGACTGAATTGTGTATGATTTATGACTTGTGATGAGAATGTTGTGGATGATGGCTTGGCTGATATATATGTGTATTATGCTTTTATGAGCTATGATGAAAGATTAGTGTATCGTCACTGAATATGGCTGCCATGCTCGTCATGAATGAGAGGACAATTTGTGACGCCATACAGTCATCTCAAAATGTCTCTAACTACCATACAAAACAAGACAAATTCTAGGCGTCACAAAATCCACATACTTATATATGACATTTCTGTGTCGTTAAAAAAACTTATCTAAGACTGTCCTCACACGTACCATTTATGACGTTTCATACATTAGGTCACACATTGACTAACCAATATGTGACACTTACAGTCGTCATAAAATATAACAATATGTGATGAAAAGACACAACCGTCACAAAAGGTCATAACATTTTGTGATGGTTCTCAATATTATCATCACAAGGTACATTATGTGACGGTCATTATATGACGACTGGTATGACGCTCCTTTTTTGTCATAAGACACTTTTTATGACCAATTTTGTACTTACCATGATAGTGTGCTTGTGTCATACAAACCATTTTTTTTTGTAGTGTTTGGATTTTGGTGTTTGATGATCGAGCCAAATACTTCAGAGCCACTAAAAATAATACTAGTTCCTTGTGTGCCGTCAATATTTCTAAACTTCCCTAGTTGCCATCATTCTAAATTTTTATACCTTCCATGCCACTCCATTGGTATTCTATTAACTTCTCTGTTTAGATTCCTATAAAAAATACTACCCCCCTCTCTCCCTTCCCAACAATCACTGCTTCGGTCGACCTCCAAGATTAGCAGAGGCACCACCGACCACATGGTCTGGGTCACAGACCACCAACCTTCTTCATCTATCCATGCATGGAGAAATCAAGGGTTATGGTTTGGGGTGATCTCAAGAAGAAGCAAAAAAAGGGATTTCTTGAGCTCACCCAAGAATGGAGATGAAGATGAGGATTTCCACCCTCTCCTTGAGATGATAATTCTTGGCCTTCCTTAATCTTCTTTTTCTTCTTTTCTTTCTCTTCCTTTTCTTTTTTTCATCTTCCTTTCTCTCGCTAGTTCTTACTTGTTATTGTTCACTTCATTTGAAGAGAGAGAGAGAGGGAGAGTAAAGAATGAATGGAGTGGGTGTGAGAGGGCTGAACCAGCACCTTGGTTATCTCTATTCCATGCTGATATGTGGGGGCAAGATGAGGAAGGGAGAGATAGCTCATCCAAACTAATTTTGCTAAATAAATGATCTAGCGAAAGGTCCGAGGGATCATAGAATTTGGGGAATTTGTATTTGAAGAGGAGAGATTGACATTGGGGTGTTTAACTTTGACTAAGGAGTTCATATGAATCTTCTAAGAGTTGGAGGGTACTTCTTGGCCGATATCTTGTAGAATCTTCATTGAGTTAACTATAGAGTTGACCAGGGTTAACCCTAGTTGAATTAACTTGATTAGAGAAGGTTTAAGAGAGTTGATAAATGAATTTGGAGTCCTTGTCCGATAAACAATGGAGCAAGGGCCCAGATGGAAATGATAAGGTCGTTCATTGCTAGAGAAAGGGTTGAGCTAGGGCTATGGTTTAGAGTCCCTTGGTGGATAAAGTCCAGGCTCTAGACATGTGATGAGATGGTCCAAGGGCTTGTGCGAAGGTTCAAGGAGGGTTTGGTGAGAGTCCTAGAGTATGAGGGGTGTTTTTGAAAAATTTAGTTGGAACGATCATTGGGTTGTGACACTATTGTTGTTTAACAATAGTAACATTCTTTCGTTACCTTGATGAAACAACGCCTACACCTATTAATCCAAAAAGGAGGACCTCATGATCTTGAAATCCAAAGAGGATGGTTGATGAGTACATGACCTACAGGTGCCATCATGTTACATAAAAGGGAGAATTGTCTGTTGGACATCCAAAGTGATGGTCCTTTGCTGGCGGACACCCACTTTGGAGCATTTTGAAAGAAGACACTCTAGTTCAGTGAAATTAGGCCACAACACACCGTGGACCGGTTGCCGCCGGTTGAGGAGCGAGAACAGCGGTGAAATGACATTCTAGCCCCTGTCGCTTTCTTCTTCATCTCTCCCTTTCTCTTTTTTTTGCTATGCCGCGCCGCCGAGGATGCGGTTGAAAGGTCCTAATGGCTAGAGGGGGGTGAATAGCCTATTAAGAATTTCTACAACAACACTTAGCAAATCAGTTAGACAATTATGAAGCGAAGCAAGTGTTGTGCTAGCCTACTAAAAAAGTAAGCCACCTACCACAATTCTAGTTTCTAACCACACAATGGCTATGTCACTATACTAAGTTAGTGTGCTCTCAAAGGCTAACTAAAGAGCCACACTAACCAAACTAACAAGCACTCACAACTAGCTACACTAAAGAGCTTGATAACTAGTTTGCGGTAATGTAAAGAGAGTGAGCAAGATGGTTATACCGCCGAGTCGAGGAGTGAACCAATCAATCACAAGAATGAATACCAATGAAGACCAATCACCTCGGAATCAAATAATGACACAATGATTTTTTACCGAGGTTCACTTGCTTGCTGGCAAGCTAGTCCTCGTGGCGATTCACTCACTTGGAGGTTCACGTGCTAATTGGCATCACACATCAAACCCTCAATAGGGTGCCGCACAACCAACACAAGATAAGGATCACACAAGCCACGAGCAATCCACTAGAGTACCTTTTGGCTCTCCACTGGGGAAAGGTCAAGAACCCCTCACAATCACCATGATCGGAGCCAGAGACAATCACCAACCTCCGCTCGATGATCCTTGCTGCTACAAGACATCTAGGTGGCGGCAACCACCAAGAGTAATAAGCGAATCCTGCAGCGAAACAAGAACACTAAGTGCCTCTAGATGCAAACACTCAGGCAATGCACTTGGATTCACTCCCAATCTCACAAAGATGTTGAATCAATGATGGAGATGAGTGAGAGGGCTTTGGCTAAGCTCACAAGGTTGCTATGTCAATGTAAATGGCCAAGAAGGCAAGCTAGAGCTGGCCATGGGCCTTACATAGAAGCCCCTAGAAATAGAGCTATTGTACCCCTTTACTGGCCACTACTCGGGGTGACCGGACGCTCTGGTCAGATCAACCGGATGCAGAACCTAAGCGTCCGGTCGCCAGATGCTTGCCACGTGTCATCGGCTTCAAATGCTGATCACCCGATCTCAATGGTCATTAGTACATTTAAGTAGTGACCAGACGCACTACTCAAAGTGACCAGACACACCAACACCAACGTCCGGTCATTTCTAGTAAGGTACCAGAAGCGAAAAATCACAACCAGACATGTCCGATCATGTCTAATAGGACTCCCCCAGTGTTTGGTCACTCAACGTCTCCCCTATGCGCTGCATATGTCCTCATACGTCATACTTACCAGACTCAGGCCCTGAGCGTCTAGTCATTTCTCGTGCCAGCGTCCGGTCATGAGACTGAAACCGCATGCTCACTACTGCCATTGACCAGACGCGCCGATCCTACCGAGACCAGCGTCTGGTCACGGTTAGTGACCTCTGTTCACCTAGGTTTAGCTATCGGACACGTCCGTTATGCTCTATGAAACCCTATCCTTTCTGTATAGGGCGCCGGTGGCACTGTCGGACTATCCGCACTCTACGGGTGGACACTCCGCCGGTGAAGTTCCTAACCCTTGCTCAAATGTGCCAACCACCAAGTGTATCACCTTGTGCACATGTGTTAGCATATTTTCACAAATGTTTTCAAGGGTGTTAGCACTCCACTAGATCCTAAATGCATATGCAATGAATTAGAGCATCTAGTGGCACTTTGATAACCACATTTCGATACGAGTTTCACCCCTCTTAATAGTACGGCTATCGATCCTAAATGTGATCACACTCACTAAGTGTCTCGATCACTAAAACAAAATGGCTCCTACCATTTATACCTTTGCCTTGAGCCTTTTGTTTTTCTCTTTCTTCTTTTCAAGTCCAAGCGCTTGATCATCACCATGGCATGACCATCATCATGCCATGATCTTCATTTGCTTCACCACTTGGAATGTGCTACCTATCTCATGATCACTTGATAAACTAGGTTAGCACTTAGGGTTTCATCAATTCACCAAAACAAACTAGAGCTTTCAATCTCCCCCTTTTTCATAATTGATGACAACCCTTATGCAAAGATATGAATTGAATTTCAATTGAATCCATGTTGCTTGCCCAAGCATATTTACCATGTGTAAAAGGATATGGACAAGTTTCATGAACCTCATATGGTAGCAATTGCTCCCCCTACATATGTGCTAAGAGTTTGGATTGAAGCATGCACACATGCTTAGATAGGAAATATAGGAGACAATGTATACCAAATGATGCTAAGGTATAAAAGATGGACCTTTGAAGCATGATACCAATCAGTGTGCACCATTATACCATCCTTAGCACCATGGTTAGCTTGATAGCACTTGGAAATGAAATCACTAGATAACCTATGCATGCTAGATTTACATTTCATCATTCAAACCTACAACTAGCATACACCACACAAGCATGGATATTGAAATTTAAAACTTGTGCCATGCAAGCAAACATTTGAAATACACATTCAAATGCACCATACAAGTTCATGAGCTTGCTCCCCCTACTTGTGTGCTCAAAATTTTAATTTATCCCTTCCCCCTATGTCAAATTCTCCCCCTTGTTGTCTTTTCACTATCTTAGTACACTAATATCTTTGTTTTTCTCCCCACGTACTAATATCACTAATATTTTTGTTTTTCTCCCCCTTTGTCATCAATGACCATAAAGGTTCAAAATGTAGATAGGTTGAGAGTATCAATGTCAATCAATGGGGTGAGGATCATTTTCCCAAATTTGGTTCAGTCTAGAATACTTGCCAAAGACATTTAACTCGGTTTGATCCAAGGACAAGCTTCTTCACACCTCCAAATAAGGGTTATCTTGTACCATGTTGAGTTAAACACTTAGAGCATATTTTCTAGATCAAACACTAGGTTTACAAGCCCACAAACATGTCATATGCTACCACTAGATCAAAATAAGCATAGAAACAATAGTGGTACCATACAATCATCAAAATCATTTGATTTTCATGAATGAGCCTATTCAATGTGAAAGATGTCTAGATGCACTAAACATGTCCTTAGCATGGATGTATGCCATGCCAATCAACTTTTACCTTGGATTGCTTGAAGGAGAGGCATGTCATATATGTGGAGGGTGCATCAACACATATTTGAGAAATCCAATATGTTCAACTCATGCCTTAGCTTGCAAAACCTTTTCTCATCCAATGGCTTGGTGAATATATCGGCAAGTTGATCTTCGGTGCCTACACTTTCAATACAAATGTCCCCTTTTGTTGGTGATCTCTTATGAAATGGTGGCGGACATCAATGTGTTTTGTTCTTGCATGTTGAATTGGATTGTTGGTCAACTTGATTGCACTCTCATTGTCACATAGCAATGGCACTTTCTTGAACTTGATTCCAAAGTCACTCAAGGTGGCCTTCATCCAAAGTATTTGTGCACAACAACTACCAGCTTCTTCAACTTGTACACATGGTCGGGCTTCTTATCATCTTCAAAACTGGGAGGTTGCTCAACATATACTTCTTCATTGATGTAACCATTGAGAAATACACTCTTAATATCCATTTGATAGAGTTTGATGTTGTGGGCACAAGCATAGGCTAACAAGATTCTAATTGCTTCCAATCTAGCAACCGAGGCATATGTTTCTCTAAAGTCAAGACCTTCAATTTGTGTATAGCCTTGTGCTACCAATCTTGCTTTGTTCCTTACTACTATCCCATCTTGATCTTGCTTGTTTCTAATGACCCATTTGGTTTCAATCACATTGTGTCCCTTTGGTCTCTCTACTAATTCTCATACTTCATTTCTTGTGACATTATTCAATTCTTCATGCATAGCATTCACCCAATCAACATCCTTCAATGCTTTCTCTATATTCTTTGGTTCAATGGATGACACAAATGAGAAGTGCCTACAAAATGAAGCCAATCTTGATCTAGTTTGCACACCTCTTGAAATATCACCAATGATAGTGTCCAATGGATGATCCCTTGCAACATTGGTTGGTTGGAGCATTGGAACTTGATTGCTTGCACTTGCTTGATCATTGGGTTGAGATGATGTACTAGCCACTTGATCTTGTTCATTATCATGAGAGCCACTTATACTTGCTTGATTTGTGTCATCTTGCACATTTGAGTTCGAGAGCACTTGCACTTGAGCATCTTCATCATCATTCACTTATCTAGGCCTCGATTCACCAACATCCATGTTCTTCATGGCATTTAAACATTGAATGCCTCTAACATCTTCTAAGTTCTCATTCTCTTCTTGTGAACCCTTGGTTTCATCAAATTCAACATCATGAACTTTCTCAAGAGTACCACTATCCAAATTCCAAACTCTATATGCTTTGCTAGTGGTTGAGTATCTAAGTAGGAATCCTTCATCACATTTCTTGTCAAACTTGCCCAATCTAGTGCATTTCTTCAAGATATAGCATTTGCACCAAAGACCCAAAAATATGCAATGTTGGGCTTTCTACCATTCAAGAGCCCATATGGTGTCTTCTCTTTCAATGGGTGACAATAGAGGTAGTTACTATAATAGCAAGCCATGTTGATAGCTTTGGCCCAAAAAGATTGACTCACATTGTACTCACTAAGCATACACCTTGCCATATCAATGAGTGTTCTATTATTCCTCTCAACAATGCCATTTGATTGTGGAGTGTACTTGGCTAAGAATTGATGTCTAATTCCAAATTCATCACACAACTCATCAATTCTAGTGTTCTTGAACTCACTACCATTGTCACTTCTAACTCTCTTGATGGTTGTTTCAAACTCATTGTGAATGCCCTTGACAAATGATTTGAATGTTGCAAACACATCACTTTTGTCCACTAGAAAGAATACCCAAGTGTATCTAGTATAGTCATCCACTATCATAAAGCCATATTTGTTACCACCAATGCTAGTATATTGTGCTGGCCCAAACAAATCCATGTGCAATAACTCAAATGCTTTACTAGTGCTCATCATGCTTTTCTTAGGATGGGTGTTTCCAACTTGTTTGCTAGCTTGACAAGAGCTACAAAGCTTATCCTTCTCAAACACTACAACTTTCAAGCCTCTAACCAAGTCATGCTTAACCAATCTATTGAATTGTTTCATTCCAACATGACCAAACCTTCTATGCCATAACCAACCCATGCTAGACTTAGTGAACAAACATATGGATAATTTAGCTTCACTAGCATTGAAATCAACCAAGTATAGATTCTCATATCAAAAGCCTTTGAAGATCAAATTGGAGCCATCTACACTTATGATCTCTACATCATCTACCCAAAAATGCATTTGAATCCAAGATCACATAATTGAGCCATGGATAGCAAGTTGAAGTTCAAGCTCTCTACTAGCAACACATTGGATATGCTCATGTCATTGGATATAGCAATCTTACCAAGCCCTTTGACCTTGCCTTTGCCATTGTCACCAAATGTGATACTATCATAACCATCATTGCCATTGGTGTTGATTGTGTTGAACATTCTTGCATCACTAGTCATATGTTGAGTGCACCCACTATCAAGAACTCAGTGCCTTCCTCCAGCTTTGTAATTGACCTAAAAAAAGATCAATTCTTTTTAGGTACCCAAACTTGCTTGGGTCCTTGAAGGTTAGTGGCCAAGATCTTTGGCACCCAAATGGCTTTCTTCTTTGAGCCCATCCATGGTTTACCAATGAACTTAGCATTTACACCATTTGCACCCTTGGTAAGCATATAGAAAGAATCAAGCTTAATAGATGATACATTAGCATTTTTGCTCTTGTTCTTGCACTCATGCTCTTTATGACCAACTTGCTTGCAACTAGTGCAAAACTGACTATTGTTCTTCACAAAACAAGTCTTGTGAGGAGCAAAGGCCGCCTTACCTTTCTTGGGGGTATAGCCTAATCCCTCTTTGTAGAGATAAGCTCTTTGGCTACCCAAGCACATAAGCAAGTGGTCCTCACCACCATAGGCCTTAGCCAAGGTGTGAGTGAGCTTATTGACCTCCTTCTTGAGGTTCTCATTCTCAACTATTAGTGAGGCATCACAAGTAAAACCATCACTACTAGATGAGGTGGAAGTAAAAGTACTACAAGAAGGGTTAGTGGGTGCAACAATGATAGGCATAGATAATGACTCATCAATTTTATCATAAGTTAAGCCTACATCATAAGTCTCGGCATGCTTCTTTTTATTTTGTTCATTAAGCAAAGAGGAATGAACTTTTTCAAGCTTCTTGTGAGCCTGGCCAAGCTTCCCATGGGCTTCCTCTAGCCTCTCATAAGTTGCATTGAGCCCATCAAAGACTTGCTTAAGGGCTTTTAGTTACTTATGCAAGCTTTTACATTCCCTTCTCTTAATGCCAAAGTGTTCTTTAGCATCTTCTAGCTTGTCAAATAGTTCATCCTTAGTAGGTTCATCATCATCACTATCACTATCATTTTCATTATCATGTTCTTCATCACTTCCATCATCACAAATTTGAACCTTAGTGGCCTTAGCCATGAAACATGATGGAGTATCAAAGAGAGAAGGCGTCTCACTGATAGCAATGCTTGCAAGTGCCTTCTTCTTGATGGTCTTGTCATCATCATCACTTGAGGAAGCATCACTATCCCATGTGACCACATATGACCCACCCTTCTTCTTCTTGAAGGTCATCTTGTCCTTCTCTTTCTTTTCCTTCTTGTCCTTCTTCTTGTTCTTCTTGGCATCATCTTTGTTGCTATTGTATGGGCATTGAGCAACAAGATGATGTTTGCTTCCACAATTGAAGCACCTTTTTGACTCTTCCTTGTTCTTGGATGAAGACTTCTTTCTTCTAGCACAGTAGCCCTTCTTCATCATAAACTTGCCAAATCTCTTGACAAAGAGAGCCATCTTCTCATCATCATCATCATCCCAGGAGCCATCATCTTCAATTGATGTATCTTGCTTTGCCTTTCCTTTGGATGATGTGGCCTTGAATGCCACACACTTCTTCTTCTCATCTTTCTTCTCCTTCTTTTCTTCCTTTTCATCATCATCTCTATATGTATCATCGGTCATTAAATCTCCCAACACTTGGTTTGGTGTCATGGTGTCCAAACCACTCCTTACAAGAATAGTCACCAATGTGCCAAATCTTGAAGGTAAGCATCTCAAGAACTTGTGGGAGAAGTCCTTGTCCTTCACCTCTTCTCCAAATGCTTTTAGATCATTGACAAGCACTTGAAGCCTATGAAACATATCCGGGACACTCTCATCCTCCTTCATCTTAAAGCTCGCAAACTTTCCCTTGAGAATGTATGTCTTTGCACCCTTCATGGCTTGAGTGCCCTCAAATGATTCTTCCAACTTCTTCCAAGCCTCATGAGCCATCTCAATATTCTTGATTTGCTCAAATGTTCTCTCATCAATTGCATCATGAATGGCACTTAGAGCAATATCATTGTTTTGGAGAAGCACTTCTTCGGCCACGGTGGGATTCTCCAGATCATCAATCTCAATTTTGGTTTCTACCACCTTCCACACTCTTCTATTGATTGACTTGATATGTGTGGTCATCTTTGATTTCCAATATGGATAATTTGTGCCATCAAATTGGGGTGGCTTCTTGGTGTTGTTGATTTGAGCTATTTTTTACATCGAAGGTTGTTAAGCCTTAAATCATGGTCACCTCGGCTCTGATACCACTTGAAAGGTCCTAATGGCTAGAGGGGGGTCAATAGCCTATTAAGAATTTCTACAACAACACTTAGCAAACCGGTTAGAAAATTATGAGGCGAAGCAAGTGTTGCGCTAGCCTACTAAAAAAGCAAGCCACCTACCACAATTCTAGTTTCTATAGTTTCTAATCACACAATGGCTATGTCACTATACTAAGTTAGTGTGCTCTCAAAGGCTAACTAAAGAGTCACACTAACCAAACTAACAAGCTCTCACAACTAGCTACACTAAAGAGCTTGATAACTAGTTTGCGGTAATGTAAAGAGAGTGAGCAAGATGGTTATACCGCCAAGTCGAGGAGTGAACCAATCAATCATAAGAATGAATACCAATGAAGACCAATCACCTTAGAATCAAATAATGACACAATGAATTTTTACCGAGGTTCACTTGCTTGCCGGCAAGCTAGTCCTTGTTGTGGCGATTCACTCACTTGGAGGTTCACGCGCTAATTGGCATCACATGCCAAACCCTCAATAGGGTGTTGCACAACCAACACAAGATGAGGATCACACAGGACATGAGCAATCCACTAGAGTACCTTTTAGCCCTCCACCGAGGAAAGGTCAAGAACCCCTCACAATCACCACGATTTGACCGAAGACAATCACCAACCTCCGCTCGATGATCCTCGATGCTCCAAGCTATCTAGGTGGTGGCAACCACCAAGAGTAACAAGCGAATCCCATAGTGAAACACGAACACCAAGTGCCTCTAGATGCAAACACTCAAGCAATGCACTTGGATTCACTCCCAATCTCACAAAGATGTTGAATCAATGATGGAGATGAGTGGGAGGGCTTTGGCTAAGCTCACAAGGTTGCTATGTCAATGTAAATGGAAAAGATGGTAAGCTAGAGCTGGCCATGGGGCTTAAATAGAAGCCCCCACAAAATAGAGTTGTTGTACCCCTTCACTAGGCACTACTCGGGGTGATTGGACGCTCCGATCAGATCAACCGGATGCAGAACCCCAGCGTCTGGTCGCCCGATGCTTGCCATGTGTCATCGGCTTCAAATGCTGATCGCCCAATCTCAAAGGTCATCAGTACATTTAAGTAGTGACTGGACGCATTGCACAAAGTGATCGGACGCACTAACACCAGCGTTCGGTCGTTTCTAGTAAGGTACCAGAAGCGAAAAATCACGACCGGACTCCCCTAGCGTCCGGTCACTCAACGTCTCCCTTGTGAGCTGCATATGTCATCATACGTCATACTGACCAGACTCAGGCCCTGAGCCTCTGGTCATTTCTCACGCCAGTGTTCGGTCATAAGATCGAAACCCCATGCTGGCTACTGCCATTGACTAGACGCACCGATCCTACCGAGACCAGTGTCTAGAAACTTACAGTGACCTCCATTCACCTAGGTTTAGCCACCGAACATGTCTGTTACGCTCTGTGAAACCCTATATTTTCTGTACAGGGCGCTAGTGGCACCGTCGGACTGTCCGTACTCTATGGGTGGACACCCCGTAGGTGAAGTTCCTAACCCTTGCTCAAATGTGCCAACCACCAAGTGTATCACCTTGTGCACATGTGTTAGCATTTTTTCACAAATGTTTTCAAGGGTGTTAGCACTCCACTAGATCCTAAATGCATATGCAATGAGTTAGAGCATCTAGTGGCACTTTGATAACCGCATTTCGATACGAGTTTCACCCCTATTAATATTACGGCTATCGATCCTAAATATGATCACACTCACTAAGTGTCTCGATCACCAAAACAAAATGGCTCCTACCATTTACACCTTTCCCTTGAGCCTTTTTTGTCTTTCTTCTTTTCAAGTCCAAGCACTTGATCATCACCATGACATCACCATCATCATGCCATGATCAGCATTTGCTTCACCACTTGGAATGTGCTACCTATCTCATGATCACTTGATAAACTAGGTTAGCACTTAGGGTTTCATCAATTCACCAAAACCAAACTAGAGCTTTCAATCTCCCCCTTTTTTGTAATTGATGACAACCCTTATACAAAGATATGAATTGAATTTCAATTGAATCCATGTTGCTTGCCCAAGCATATTTACCATGTGTAAAAGGATATGGACAAGTTTCATTAACCTCGTATGGTAGCAATTGATCCCCCTACATATGTGCTAAGAGTTTGGATTGAAGCGTGCATACATGCTTAGATAGGAAATATAGGAGACACTGTCTACCAATTGATGCTAAGGTATAAAAGATGGACCTTTGAAGCATGATACCAATCAGAGTGCACCATTATACCATCCTTAGCACCATGGTTAGCTCGATACCACTTGGAAATGAAAATCACTAAATAACCTATGCATGCTAGATTTTCATTTCATCATTCAAACCTAAACTAGCATACACCACACAAGCATGGATATTGAAATTTAAAACTTGTGCCATGCAAGCAAACATATGAAATGCACATTGAAATGCACCATACAAGTTCATGAGCTTGCTCCCCCTACTTGTGTGCTCAAAATTTTAATTTATCCCTTCCTTTGTCATATCTCTCCCCCTATGTCAAATTCTCCCCCTTGTTGTCTTTTCACTATCTTAGTACACTAATATCTTTGTTTTTTCTCCCTACGTACTAATATCACTAATATCTTTGTTTTTCTCCCCCTTTGTAATCAATGACCACAAAGGTTCAAAATGTAGATAGGTTGAGAGTATCAATGTCAATCAATGGAGTGAGGATTATTTTCCCAAATTTGGTTCAATCTAGAATACTTGCCAAAGACATTTAACTCGGTTTGATCCAAGGACAAGCTTCTTCACACCTCCAAATAAGGGTTATCTTGTACCTTGTTGAGTTAAACACTTATAGCATATTTTCTAGATCAAACACTAGGTTTACAAGCCCACAAACATGTCATATGCTACCACTAGATCAAAATAAGCATAGAAACAATAGTGGTACCATACAATCATCAAAATCATTTGATTTTCATGAATGAGCCTATTCAATGTGAAAGATGTCTAGATGCACTAAACATGTCCTTAGCACGGATGTTTGCCATGCCAATCAACTTTTACCTTGGATTGCTCGACGGAGAGGCATGTCATATATGTGGAGGGTGCATCAACACATATTTGAGAAATCCAATATGTTCAACTCATGCCTTAGCTTGCAAAACCTTTTCTCATCCAATGGCTTGGTGAATATATTGGCAAGTTGATCTTCGGTGCCTACACTTTCAATACAAATGTCCCCTTTTTATTGGTGAACTCTTATGAAATGGTGGCGGACATCAATGTGCTTTGTTCTTGCATGTTGAATTGAATTGTTGGTCAACTTGATTGCACTCTCATTGTCGCATAGCAATGGCACTTTCTTAAACTTGATTCCAAAGTCACTCAAGGTGGCCTTCATCCAAAGTATTTGTGCACAACAACTACCGGTAGATATGTATTTGGCTTTGATGGTTGATAATGCAACACTATTTTGCTTATTTGATGACCATGAAACAAGTGATCTTCCCAACAATTGACATGTGCCCGAGGTGCTCTTCCTTTCAACTTTGCATCACGCATAATCCGAGTCAGAGTAACCAACTAGCTCAAACTTTGCTCCTTTGGGATACCACAAACCAACATTTTGTGTATACTTCAAGTACCTCAATATTCTCTTTGTAGCCTTCAAATGACTTTCTCTTGGTGAGGCTTGAAATCTTGCACCCATGCATACACTAAACATGACATCCGACCTTGATGCGGTCACATAGAGTAGGCTTCCAATCATAGACCAATACAATTTTTGATCCACCATATTGCCACTTGCATCACTATCCAAGTTTCCATTTGTTCCCATTGGTGTGCTAATGGCTTTACTATCACTCATGCCAAACTTTTTGATCATGTCCTTGATATACTTGCCTTGACTCACAAATGTATCATTCTTCAATTGCTTGATTTGAAGACCAAGTAACTTAACTTTCCAATCATGGACATCTCAATCTCATTAGCCATCATCTTTCCAAACTCATCACAAAAGTCTTGATTGGTTGATCCAAATATGATGTCATCAACATAGATTTGCAACACAAATAAATCTTTTCCAATCTTTTTGATGAAAAGAGTGTTGTCAACCTTGCCCATCATGAACCCTTTAGAGAGTAGGAAGTCCCTCAATCTCTCATACCATGCTCTAGGTGCTTGCTTCAAGCCATACAATGCCTTCTTCAACTTGTACACATAGTCGGGTTTCTTGTCATCTTCAAAACCGGGAGGTTGCTCAATATATACTTCTTTATTGATGTAACCATTGAGAAATGCACTCTTAACATCCATTTGATATAGTTTGATGTTGTGGGCACAAGCATAGGCTAACAATATTCTAATTGCTTCCAATCTAGCAACTGGGGCATATGTTTCTCCAAAGTCAAGACCTTCAACTTGTGTATAGCCTTGTGCTACCAATCTTGCTTTGTTCCTTACTACTATCCCATCTTGATCTTGCTTGTTTCTAAAGACCCATTTGGTTCCAATCATATTGTGTCCCTTTGGTCTCTCTACTAATTCTCATACTTCATTTCTTGTGAAATTATTCAATTCTTCATGCATAGCATTCACCCAATCAACATCCTTCAATGCTTCCTCTATCTTCTTTGGTTCAATGGATGACATAAATGAGAAGTGCTCACAAAATGAAGCCAATCTTGATCTAGTTTGCACAACTCTTGAAATATCACCAATGATAGTGTCCAATGGATGATCCCTTGCAACATTGGTTGGTTGGAGCATTGGAACTTGATTGCTTGCACTTGCTTGATCATTGGGTTGAGATGATGTACTAGCCACTTGATCTTGTTCATTATCATGAGAGCCACTTGTACTTGCTTGATTTATGTCATATTGCATATTTGAGTTAGAGAGCACTTGCACTTGATCATCTTCATGATCATTCACTTGTCTAGGCCTCAATTCACCAACATCCATGTTCTTCATGGCATTTGAATGTTGAATGCCTCTAACATCTTCCAAGTTCTCATTCTCTTCTTGTGAACCCTTGGTTTCATCAAATTCAACATCATGAACTTCCTCAAGAGTACCACTATCCAAATTCCAAACTCTATATGCTTTGCTAGTGGTTGAGTATCCAAGTAGGAATCCTTCATCATATTTCTTGTCAAACTTGCCCAATCTAGTGCATTTCTTCAAGATATAGCATTTGCAACCAAAGACCCAAAAATATGCAATGTTGGGCTTTCTACCATTCAAGAGCTCATATGATGTCTTCTCTTTCAATGGGTGACAATAGAGGCAGTTACTACAATAGCAAGCTGTGTTGATAGCTTCGGCCCAAAAAGATTGACTCACATTGTACTCACTAAGCATAGACCTTGCCATATCAATGAGTGTTCTATTCTTCCTCTCAAAAAGGCCATTTGAATGTGGAGTGTACTTGGCCAAGAATTGATGTCTAATTCTAAATTTATCACACAACTCATCAATTCTAGTGTTCTTGAACTCACTACCATTGTCACTTTTAACTCTCTTGATGGTTGTTTCGAACTCATTGTGAATGCCCTTGACAAATGATTTGAATGTTGCAAACACATCACTTTTGTCCACTAGAAAGAATACCCAAGTGTATCTAGTATAGTCATCCACTATCACAAAGCCGTATTTGTTACCACCAATGCTAGTGTATTGTGTTGGCCCAAACAAATCCATGTGCAATAACTCAAATGCTTTACTAGTGCTCATCATGCTTTTCTTAGGATGGGTGTTTCCAACTTGTTTGCTGGCTTGACAAGAGCTACAAAGCTTATCCTTCTCAAACACAACATCTTTCAAGCATCTAACCAAGTCATGCTTAACCAATCTATTCAATTGTTTCATTCCAACATGACTAAGCCTTATGCCATAACCAACCCATGCTAGACTTAGTGAACAAACATGTGGATAATTTAGCTTGACTAGCATTGAAATCAACCAAGTATAGATTCTCATATCTAAAGCCTTTGAAGATCAAATTAGAGCCATCTACACTTATGTTCTTTACAGCATCTACCCCAAAAATGCATTTGAATCCAAGATCACATAATTGAGCCATGGATAGCAAGTTGAAGTTCAAGCTCTCTACTAGCAACACATTGGATATGCTCGGGTCATTGGATATTGCAATCTTACCAAGCCCTTTGACCTTGCCTTTGCCATTGTCACCAAATGTGATACTATCATAACCATCATTGCCATTGGTGTTGATTGAGTTGAACATTCATGCATCACCAGTCATATGTTGAGTGCACCCACTATCAAGAACCCAATGCCTTCCTATGGCTTTGTAATTGACCTACAAAAGAAGATCAATTCTTTTTAGGTATCCAAACTTGCTTGGGTCCTTAAAGGTTAGTGACCAAGCTCTTTGGCACCCAAATGGCTTTCTTCTTTAAGCCCATCCATGGTTTACCAATGAACTTAGCATATACACCATTTGCACCCTTGGTAAGCATATAGAAAGAATCAAGCTTAATAGAGGATACATTAGCATTTTTGCTCTTGTTCTTGCAATCATGCTCTTTATGACCAACTTGCTTGCAACTAGTGCAAAACCGACCATTGTTCTTCACAAAACTAGTCTTGTGAGGAGCAAAGGCCGCCCTGCCTTTCTTGGGGGTATAGCCCAATCCCTCTTTGTAGAGATAAGCTCTTTGGCTACCCAAGCACATAAGCAAGAGGTCCTCACCACCATAGGCCTTAGCCAAGGTGTGAGTGAGCTTATTGACCTCCTTCTTAAGGTTCTCATTCTCAACCATTAGTGAGGCATCATAAGTGAAACCATCACTACTAGATGAGGTGGAAGTAGAAGTACTACAAGAAGGGTTAGTGGGTGCAAAAATGATAGGCATAGATAATGACTCATCAATTATATCACAAATTAAGCCTACATCACAAGTCTCAACATGCTTCTTTTTATTTTATTCATTAAGTAAAGAGGAATGAGCTTTTTCAAGCTTCTTGTGAGCCTTGCCAAGCTTCCCATGGGCTTCCTCTAGCCTCTCATGAGTTACATTGAGCCCATCAAAGGCTTGCTTAAGGGCTTTTAGTTCCTTATGCAAGCTTTTGTATTTCCTTCTCTTAATGCTAAAGTATTCTTTAGCATCTTCTAGCATGTTAAATAGTTCATCCTTAGTAGGTTCATCATCATCACTATCACTATCATTTTCATTTTCATTTTCATTATCATGTTCTTCATCACTTCCATTATCACAAATTTGTACCTTAGTGGCTTTAGCCATGAAGCATGTTGGAGTATCGAAGAGAGAAGGCTTCTCATTGATAGCAATGCTTGCAAGTGCCTTCCTCTTGGTGGTCTTGTCATCATCACAAAGCCTACTAAAAAACCAAGCCACCTACCACAATTCTAGTTTCTATAGTTTCTAACCACACAATGGCTATGTCACTATACTAAGTTAGTGTGCTCTCAAACGCTAACTAAAGAGCCACACAAACCAAACTAACAAGCTCTCACAACTAGCTACACTAAAGAGCTTGATAACTAGTTTGCGGTAATGTAAAGAGAATGAGCAAGATGGTTATACCGCCGAGTCGAGGAGTGAACCAATCAATCATAAGAATGAATACCAATGAGGACCAATCACCTCAGAATTAAATGATGATACAATGATTTTTTACTGAGGTTCACTTGCTTGCTGGCAAGCTAGTCCTCGTTGTGGCGATTCACTCACTTGGAGGTTCATGCGCTAATTGGCATCACATGCCAAACCCTCAATAGGGTGCCGCATAACCAACACAAGATGAGGATCACACAAGCCATGAGCAATCCACAAGAGTACCTTTTGGATCTCCACCGGGGAAAGGTCAAGAACCCCTCACAATCACCACGATCGGAGCCAGAGACAATCACCAACCTCCGCTCGACGATCCTCGCTGCTCCAAGCCATCTAGGTGGTGGCAACCACCAAGAGTAACAAGTGAATCCCATCGCGAAACACGAACACCAAGTGCCTCTAGATGCAAACACTCAAGCAATGCACTTGGATTCACTCCCAATCACAAAGATGTTGAATCAATGATGGAGATGAGTGGGAGGGCTTTGGCTAAGCTCACAAGGTGGCTATGTCAATGTAAATGGCCAAGAGGGTAAGCTAGAGCCGGCCATGGGGCTTAAATAGAAGCCCCCACGAAATAGAGCCGTTGTACCCCTTCACTGGGCACTACTCGGGATGACCGGATGCAGAACCCCAGCATCCAGTAGCCTGATGCTTGCCACATGTCATCGGCTTCAAATGTTGATCACCCTGTAATAGAACCAACCAATTTATAAGAGCACAAGTACAAAAGCAATCGCTGGAGTGATCAAACCATCATACTTGAACCCACATAAACCCGGTAGTCAACTAAAACCACGAAGGATTTCAAACCAACTTGCATACAACTAAGATCGTAGTGATTCAACATAACAAGCCACATGTTACATCCATTTCACAAGTAGTTCACATAGTTATTACAACACAAGTTCATAAATAGCAGAAGGAAAGTAGTTTGAGATCCTCACACACACTTACTTCAAATACAAGCCAGTTCCATAGTCATATCCAGCAAAAGCAACATGATAAGATAGCATAGACGATCATGCCCCATGATCTAGTCTTCATTCCCTATAGGGTGGAGACAATACTTGCAGTATCCGTTATAGAGCACGTCATCTACAACAGGGGGGAATAAACCCTGAGTACGAGAATGTACTCAGCTAGACTTACCCATCATAAACCAAAAATAAATGACACCAAGGAGTATGCAAGGCTTTATCAGTGGATCTTGCTAGACAACCTTTTGCATAAAAGCTTGAGTAATCATTATCATTATTCACCTATACTAGCAGTGACTTTTAGCCATTACCTACCATCTATATTAGCACCTATACTAATCAATCACTTGATTAAGTTGCAAACAATAATAACCACATCAGGTATTTCATGGCTCATTATTATTATCATCATCATCATTTAACCATATCTTTAAATTTAGTGAATCTATGTTGTCACTGCTCAGTCAAGTTCTCACTATCTGGGAGAGATGGTGATTCAAATTGATTCCTATCCAGCTGGAGGGGTATTCCTAACACAAACCCTGCTCCCCCCGTCAGGGTCGCAATCAAGTCACCTTTGGTACAACTCCTAGAGTCGTGGGTTCGGACAGCGCCGCATCCTCAAGGATGACACTCTACCAGGAAGTGTAGGAAATTTTAAGCACCTAACCCCTTGGACTCATGCCAATGTCCCCAAGCACATCCTTACTACCTCTAGAATGCGCATGACCCCTCGGTTCCTGGCCTAAGTCGAACTACTAGGCTTCATGGTCGGAACGACTTATCCGACCAGCTAAGTGTTAGGCTACAGTTCAACTTGACATGAGGACATACAACGAATCGGTCCTTAAATGACATGGACGGGGATAGAGCCACACCCAGGACCTCCTTGCCTTGTTGCTTCTCTATCGACATCCTGCCTAGTCTCCATTCATTATTAACACATGGTTATTTCCACGATAGCAAATATAGCCAACCATGACCAGACATTATCCTAACTTGTAGGTGACAGGAAATCACCTGACTTTTACTGGTCTAAGTAAGGCTAAGCTTTGATTCGCTCCTGTACCTAAATAGGATTCAGGGTACGTTTACTAGACAAGGAATAGATATATATGCAACAAGTGTTTGCATCCAATTCTTATCACTTAATGCATCAACAAATAAAGATACTACAAAGTAACCATTTTCAAAACATAGGAGACTTAGAATTCTCTGGGGCTTTCCTTTTAGAAAAGATGAAGGTTGGTGATCGGGACACTCAAGAATTTCTTCGTTGGCTCCTTCTTGGGGGCCTGCACCTTTTGCTCCTAAGCTTGCTGCTGTTCCTCTGGGAGTCCTTGCTCGAATTCTAGAAGCGTGACTCTCTCTGGAACTACTATTGAATGCATATGCATTGTATAAGAATCATGTATGCACAAGAGCTGGAAGGTGATGATGAAATGTGTAGTCATGTATAGATAGATGCATGAAAGACACGATGATACAAGATTAACACTTATTTTACTGAGTAAGTGCATATCTCTTCTAGACAACAAGAACTACACACTCACCAAGCTCTAACAACCTAAGATAAGGTTGTTCATCTTCAGTAATAGGTCTAGCACCTGCAACTAACAAGTTATGTTAATTAGCCTAGCATCTAAATCATCACATCAACTCATAGCAAGCAAACAAATTATTCACTGCAATCACAGAGTCAAGGCTGCAAACAGCAGCAACTAGTTTTACTCATAACTGGAGTTGTAATAATCCAAAAGACAAGCAACAAGATAATCTGGAAAGCTTACAAAATTTTCTACAATTTATATTTAAACCTGTCAGCATGATTCCCAAGTTAATAAGGTCAAACAGGCACATTTATCAAATCTGGTCTAGAAATTCCAGAGAGCTACAATTTCATAAGGCCAACTTTGAACAGGCATAACTCAAAAACTATTTGGCCAAATGCCATGAAAATTTAACACAAGCTAGTTAAGTGCATTATATACAACTTTGTTTTAGACAAGATTCCTAGAAAATCTCATCTTGCTTATCTCTAAAATCTGTCCTGAAACTCACTGCGAGTGAATTATAGTGAAAATAATATTTCATTACATACAAGAATAGTACTAAGAGGACTACCAATATTACCAACAGGTAACATACATCAAATAAACACTAGAAAACATAGTGGCCATTCCTAAATAACTTACTTTCATGTCTTTATTAATTTATTTAGATACTTAGGTTAAATAATAAACACCTAGACAATGTGTACAGAAAACTCCACAAAAATTATAGTAGATTATACATGTCCCCCAATAGATTACTATATAAATTTCACATCATTTGAACAATCATAACATCCTACACAAAAATGACAAGCTAGTAGGGCTTAAAATACCATAAATAGGAAACCCTAGTGAAAACTGTCAAACAACAGAAGAAATATTTTTCCTAGCATCCTTAAGGTATCAGGACAACCTCCAATAAATTTTATGAGCATTAGATTCATAGATTAATTATTAAAATTCACACAAGGATCACCTAATTATAAAAGGGAAATTAATAACTCAAAAGCTATTCATGCAATGACTCTCAAATTTTTACCCAAGCTTCTACTCATCAAGAACAGCTCACCATACAAATTTCATAATTTTTGGAGCACTGGTACTCTAGATATGAATTAAACAAGTTTGCATTCATTTAAAAACATATTTTAAGTTGCAATTTAATTCTTCCAGAAACTTTATTGCAAGTGTTCATGTTATATTTTTCCGAAATACTACACTTCATAAGGAACACAACAAAATTTGGTTCACCAAAATTGGATCTCTAAAACTCCACTTATGATTTTCCAAATATGTATGCAAATCTGGAAATAAATGAACTTTCTTTTTCACTTCACAGTCACTGATGCTCGGGACCCACAGGTCAGTGGACCCCGCTGGTCAGTCTAACCAGAGCAGGGGACGCTGTTGACTGCGAGGAATCTCAATGACAGTGAGGTCGCCGGTGATGAGGAGGGTACCACCGTGTCCGCCTTGACATCCCGCATCGAGTGACCTCCTAAACCTAAACTCTACCGGCCTCTAGGTGTGTCAGCCATGGCAACGGCGGCTCGGCCATGGCGAACAACGACGCTCCGATGAACCCTAGCTCTAGATTCCTAGCTAAGGTGTGCATAGGCTTCCTGGGACCATGTAGGACCTCCCTATGCTACTGCTACCAGGCTACGGTGAACTGGTCGAGCGTGGCCGCGTGAGGCCAATGGCGGCGGCCATGGCGCGGCGGTGCGTGGCCGTGTTCCGGCTTGGCCGGACCGGCATTGTTGGTAGCGTCTTCACCTAAGCATCTACATGTGATGGAGAAGACAAGCCGAGAGCTAGGGAAGGAGGAGAGGTGCAGTGATGTGCTGGCCACGGTGGACCGTGAGCATGGCGGTGCTCCGGTGAGATTTGGTCGGGGCAGAGTCGACAATGTCGCTCACCTAGGGCTTGGCTGGCTCAGTGAGAACATCGCCAAGGTCTGTGAGGTGCTAGTGGAGCTATGGTTGGAGTGGTGCTGGCTGTGGTGCAGCGGCAAGCTCGCGCGAGCTCGGCGGAGCTCCACGGCGTCGCTATAGCTCGTTCTCTCCGCGGCGAGCGTGAACGCGAGTAGGGCGAGGCAAGGAAATGCAAATGAAGGCAACTCTTGCTCCAGAGGACATGTGGGGTTGAGGTGTCTACCACTGCCAAACTTGTGGGGGCAGTGCCGGCATACGGCCGCTACTTGGCAAGCTCATCCTAACGCCGGTCGGCCCTATCGACCTGAACCCGAACGCCATCAGAGCCGGCACCGAGTGACTATCAACGCGAATTACTGATGTTCAAACTCCTAAACCGTGAAGCACTAACACAAACCATCTAAACCAAAGTTGTAGACCTACATACCATCTACAACTTACATTAAAGGATCAAGTTTCGATTCCCAATGGTTTGCTAGTAAAATCATCCCAAAGTCGAGCCAATGAAACTGGAAATCAGAAAAAGACTTAGAAAATTTTCTAAGTGCTGAATCAGCACCCAAATCTGCCTTGTGGGCCATGTTTGGGGCTGTTCCATACATTTTCATGACTTGGACTCTAAACAAAGTTTGTTCCATATATAATTTTCTACAACTTTTCTTTAGGTTTCTCAGCCATGCAAAGCTTCTAACATGCAGTTCATAAAAGGTCAAACAAGTTGGTTCCCTAGGTCAAACTAAACTCAACATGACTTAGGGGCTTAATTAGGTGAAGTAACCTTCATGAACAATGTTCCACTATGTACCCTAAGTGTAGTTAAGGTGTTTTAGGTGATAATTAACCACACCACACATTGGTCACACCAAAATCAAGCATCACATACATTGAAACAAGGAAAAACAAGTGAATTGCTACTTTTGTTTCAAAGCCATGTTTCATATGGTTCATGAGTTTGTTGCATAGTACTAACTAACCGTGTTTCACTAAAGTATGTGACATGTTTCAAGAGTGAGTTGCACATGTTGCACACTATCCATTTCATAAAAACAAACACACATGGAAAATAAACATATGTTGCAATGTTTCAAAAGCATGTTCCAAACCATCTAAGCTCATGAATGGATGAATGATGCTCATGTTTATGAAATGCAAGTGCAAATGTGGAAGTCAAACACCAAGGGTGTTACACGCCCGATCTCAACGGTCATCAGTACATTTAAGTAGTGACCGGACGCACCAACACCAGCATCCAGTCGTTTCTAGTAAGGTACCAGAAGCGAAAAATCATGACCGAACAGTCATGCCTGACCGAACTCCCCCAGTGTTCAGTAACTCAATGTCTCCCCTGTGCATTGTATATGTCATCATACATCATACTGACTGGACTCAGGCCCTGAGCAGTCCGATCATTTCTCACGCCAGCATCCAGTCATGAGACCGAAACCGCACGCTCACTACTGCCATTGACCGAATGCGTCGATCCTACCGAGACCAGCATTTAGTCACTTACAGTGACCTCCGTTCACCTGGGTTTAGCCATCAGACACGTCCATTACGCTATGTGAAACCCTATCTTTTCTGTACAGGGCACCGGTGGCACCGTCGGACTATCCACACTCTACGGCAGACACTCCACCGGTGAAGTTCCTAACCCTTGCTCAAATGTGCCAAGCACCAAGTGTATCACCTTGTGCACATGTGTTAGCATATTTTCACAACTGTTTTCAAGGGTGTTAGCACTCCACTAGATCCTAAATGCATATGCAATGAATTAGAGCATCTAGTGGCACTTTGATAACAACATTTCGATACGAGTTTCACCCCTCTTAATAGTACGGCTATTGATCCTAAATGTGATCACACTCACTAAGTGTCTCGATCACCAAAACAAAATGGCTCCTACCATTTATACCTTTGCCTTGAGCCTTTTGTTTTTCTCTTTCTTCTTTTCAAGTCCAAGCGCTTAATCATCACCATGGCATCACCATCATCATGTCATGATCTTCATTTGCTTCACCACTTGGAATGTGCTACCTATCTCATGATCACTTAATAAACTAGGTTAGCACTTAGGGTTTCATCAATTCACCAAAACCAAACTAGAGCTTTCAGCGGTCCACGAGGATGGCGACCGAGCAGGGCACGCTCTGGAGCACGCGGATGTGGTCCACATGGGATGCATCTGGCAGCATTGGGACACGCATCAGTGGAGGAGGGCCCATAGCACGGCCATAGGAATGCACCACTAAGGGAATCTTTGAGAGCTGCCCCGGTGAGGCATCGATTAGCGCAGCATCAGCGATTTCGAGGGATTCATCGGTCACATCGCTGTCGTCGTCATTCTCGACGAGGAGGGCCTGGCGGCCGCACACCTTGTCATTGTCGGAGAGGATGCAGTCAGGGCCCAAGGGCGAGGCCACCGAAGTTGCATACCCACCCGGTGTTGTCATACGTGCCCTGCATCTCACATCGCCAGCTACGGCGACCTCCGCACCTCTGGCCACCTTCGAGCACTGACCCTATGTCTCCGAGCCCACGCGGCCCTCGTCGTAAGCCCACCATGGTTGCAGCCATGACATGGAAAGAGGCAGAGAGGGGTGTCCCTTGGGTCGGCAACCTCGAGGCTCGCATGTGCCCAGTCAAGCAAAGCAGAGCACTACAAGCGTCAACACCTCCTCCATTTTGTACATAGTGATCGCCGACGTAGAGCCATGGTGTGTCAGGTTCAACGCGTGGCACGTGGCCAGGTCTCACAGCTGGCCACTAGAGCTCGCGCGGCCTAGGCTTAGGGTCAGCCATGGCGGACGTGGCCAGAGGAGGAGGCTGACGCGTGCCACCTGCCCTGGCTGTCGTGTGAGCCTCCTCCTCTGGTTGCGTCCGCCATGGCTGGCCCTGAGCCTAGGCTGCGCGAGCTCCGGTGGCTGCCTGTGAGACCTAGCCACGTGCCACGCATCGAACCCGACGCGTCGTGGCTCTGCGTCGGCGATCATTGTGTACAGAATGGAGGAGGTGCTGATGCTTGCAATGCTCTGCTTTGCTTGACTGGGCACATGCGAGCCCGGAGGTTGCTGACCCTAGGGACACCCCTCTCTGCCTCTTTCCCTGTCGTGGCTACGACCATGGTGGGCTGACGGCGAGGGCCGTGTGGGCCCAAAGATGCGGGGTCAGCGCTCGGAGGTGGCCGGAGGTGCGGAGGTCACCGCGGCTAGCGATGTGAGATGCAGGGCGCGTATGATGGCATAGGGCGGGTGCGCAGCTCCGATGGCCTCACCCTCGAGCTTCGACCGCATCCTCTTCGACCACGACAAGGTGTGCCGCTGCGAGGCCCTCCTCGACGAGAATGACGATGACAGTGATGCGGCCAATGAATCCTCGAAATTGCCGATGCTGCGCTCATCGATGCATCATCGGGGGCGGCTCTCGAAGATTCCCTCGGCGGTGCATGCCTGCTGCCATGTTGTGGGGCCCTCCTCCAACGATGCGCGTCCCACTGCTGCTAGATGCATCGCATGTGGACCGCATCCACGTGCTCCTGAGCGCGCCCTGCTCGGTCACCATCCTCGTGGACCACGTCCTCAGCGGCGCGGTGTAGCAAAAAAATAGAAAGGGAGAGAGGAAGAAGAAAGCGGCAGGGGCAAGAATGTCATTTCACCGCTGTTCTCTCTCCTCAACCGGCTGCAACCGGTCTGCGGTGTCCTATGGCATATTTCACCGAACCAGAGTGTCTTCTGACAAAATGCTCCAAAGTGGGTGTCCATTAGCAAAGGACCATCACTTTGGATGTCCAATAGATAATTCTCCCTAGATAAAACCAGGGCCCTAGATAGGGGTGGACCAGACAGATTGTGGTCAAGGTGATATCTACATGAGGGTCTCTCATTTACTTGATGTACAAGGCACAAATCGGTATGCATGTAACCCAGCAGGAAAGGATCTCCATGTAACCCTACCCTCCAAAATATATAAGGCGAGCGAACTTCCTGATTGGCAATCCCTAGCCATATCCTGGAACACCCACAGACGCTCTAGTGATCCTAGTGTTCATCAGCGTACGGCGTAGAAGCAATAATGCAAGCATCATTATGCATTGGACATAGAGTGCCCTCGACTTGAACTAGTATAAGTCTGTGTCATGTGTGCTACCCTCTAGATCTACTATACATGTAGCACACCTTATATTATAATTATAGTTGGTGGTAAAAACACCAATAATAGCCATCTGCTACATCCATGGGTATAATCACTATTGTCAACAATTGAGGGTACTAATTAGAGAGACTAACAACCATTATTATTGTATCTTTATTTGTATGTCGTGAATGTAAAGTGCTTGAGGCAACCTCCTGGAAGTGTGCTCTATGATACTATGTATGCTAGTGGCTTCGAGACAACAGGGAATACTTATTAAGAGGAACCATAAGTTGATCGGTCATATCAAAAGCCATGCATCTTTTTTGCATGCATATTATCATTATTTTCAATCAAACATGCTTCTTCATGATTTTGTTCAGTATCATCTGGTCAATCAATCTGGTATGATTTTTGTTGGCTGTGGTATAGTGAACATTAAAATAACTTTTGTCCAAGGTGTGGCGTACTACTTTGATGCAGGGTACGTGGTGCTACTTGTCTCTCCATTGATGGCCCATGTAAAATTGTAAATATAGTTTAAACAATGTGTAAAGTGTATTTAATATTTCAGTGTTAATACAATTGTATCATTTTTAGCAACAGAAATGTTAATGTACGTCGAAGCAGGGAGTATTAGCTTAGTATATTGAAATAACATACCTAAATCATCTGGATCACCTTATCTATAATTCCTATCCCCACTTTCTTTGAACACGCTTTGGACGCAAAAGAAAACTAGCCGACTACTTATGGGACCAATTAGCATATGCATGGGGGGGAAAAAAGAGGTGACTGAGAGGGTAGCACCACAAGAAAAAAAAATAATGAAAAATACAAAAGGAGCATTTCTTTTGAAAAATAATGAAAAAAAACACTACCGAAGGCGACTTCTTTGCCGAGTGCCTGAGGGCACTCGGTAAACAGTTTATCGGCAAAGACCTCTTTGCCGAGTGCACTTTATCGGGCACTCGGCAAAGGCTTTGCAGAGTGCCAATCTGACACTCGGCAAAGAAAAGTGACCGTGACGGCGAGCAGCCACCGTGACGGCGGCTTTGCCGAGTGTCAAGGTCAAGCACTCGACAAAAGTACCTGCTTTGTCGAGCGCTGTTGACTTAGACACTCGGCAAAGGTGGCCACTTTGCCGAGTGCCGCCGACAAGACACTCGGCAAACAGGCCACCTTTGCCGAGTGTCTGGCCCGTGGCACTCGACAAATCTGTGATGTTTGCCGAGTGCAATGGCCATTGCACTCGGCAAAGCATTTTCTCAGGTAGTTCCCAGGTAGTCACGTTGCCGAGTGTCATGGCCATTGCACTCGATAAAGTGACTGAAAACAGCCTTTTTTATTTGTTTTTTACATCCCATCCAAACAAACAGAAGATATATATAACAAACATCACCAACATCACATATATATCATCAACAGCACATATATATCACCAACACCACATATATATCACAAACATCACATATATATCACAAACATCACATGTCTCACAATATATCACAAATAAGTTCACAAGCAATCCAAGTGCTCCATCATCGTCAACCACAATTGCAAATAGAAGTACCATTAACAACCACAAGTATCATCACTGATTTGGTGAAGGATTCGCCGATTGATTCTGCACAAAGAAGAAGAGATTGCATGTGTGAGACAAGATAAATATATACCATACATGAATAAAACTTTCATACTCCACTAGATTTAACCGTAAGCATGAACATACAAACTAAAACATTTATACTCACAGGAGTAGAATAGTGAGGAGTTGGAGGTGGAGGTGGAGGTGGAGTGAATAGCGAAGGTGGTGGAACTACACCCGTAGCGGCGCCAAGACTTTGCATGTACTGAAGAATCTCCGCCATCCTTCGCTGCTCGGCCTCCCGCTCGGCCTCCACCCTCTCCATCTTCGCCTGCATCTGCTCCCGTATCCTCCTCCCTTGTTCCAGCTGGGCCTACAATATATTCACTCCAATGTTACAATAATGCAAATGAAAGGTATGAAAAAACCAATAGACGACGAATAAACCAGGAATAACCTCGAGTGCCTCCACCCGGTGGTGTGAAGTGTCCTGCCGAGGTCATATGGCCGGGCTCCTGCTCGTGCTGCTTGCTCGAATCTAGGAGAGACTGGGAGTAGCGGCCGAGTCGATTGCGCCGTCACCAATCTAGTACTAATGGAGACGGGGATCCCGATCTTCCGTCAAGTTCAAGATAAACAACGATTTGTTTGGAGAGCGACACACCGATCCGGCTTTAGATCACAAAGACCCAAACCCTGCAACCTTAGCACCACGTCTCCTCTGGTTATCAACCGTGTCACAATCCGGTTGACCTCGCCAAGAAGGCTAATCCCTGCTGTGAATCGAAGAACACAAGCAAGAACAAGATAAAAAGCAACTCAATTAAAGTGACAATTGCAGATGAATGATTAAGCAGTCGAAGTTGGGGTCTTGCAAATCGATAACAGCGATTGTTCAACGACAGACTGATCTAAAACAAAACCCCAAAACCTAATGTAGGTGGTGTCTACTGATTATATAGCCTAAGGGACGTCGAAGGATCCCTCTTCACGTCCTAAAGTTGTCCCAACACGTTACAAGGCCCAATGGCCCAAAAGATGATGATGCAGCGCTGTGACAGATTCTAGACGTCAACTTGTTTCGATGATTCCTATTGATTCCGAAAATTTTTTGATATGAAACTACTTGGATTGGCTTCCTTATCAAATTAGCTTTCCATCCATATGTGGATCATCGAAAACGGAGTTCGGATACATCCTGGACGTCCGTTTTATTGCAGACTGGTCCTGACTGCCGAGGCAGACTCGAACTCGGATTGGACTGGGCCTCTGGCTTGGCTTGGACGTCCTTGCTAGCCTCCTAAGGTGGTGGCTAAGGAGGAGGCTGTCCAAGGCCATCTCTTAGGCACTCTCCATCTTCTTGGGGCATGCTCCAACTTGGGCCTGGGTCCCAAGGATGTCTAACAAGCCCATGACGATAGTGTAGCTCCCGCCAAAAATAGCGACATAATATATTGGTGATTTCGAGGCCTTGTCGACGTGATATTGAGATGAGACTAAATCTATTTGAAAGCTTATCAAACAAGCTTTCCATCAAGTGCTCATTGACCTCGAATCGCACTCTAGATGGATGAGTTATGGCCTTCCCAATGAGGCACTGTCGGGCTGCCGACGAACCGAAAGTTCAACTTTGATGAACTTCCATTATGAAATACATTTGAACCTACAATCAAATAGTGACATATACATGTGGAACCAAGTGAATTATAACCAAAGCCACTATGCAAATGTAGGAACGAGCGCACCTTATAATCATTGTTCATATCCGAAGGTGCCATGTCCTCATCATCCTCCCCTTCTTGACAACAACCCGTCCTCGGTTTGGGCTTAGCTGGAGGACAAGTTGTCGGTAGTAGCCAACATTGCTCTCCTTCTTGAAATTTAACCTGTTGTCTCATTACAAAACTTGGGGATTTCGACATGACAACATTATCGCTATTGGTGCCCTCTAGTTGATCATATTTTTGCACAATGAAAGGAGATTTCATAGTTGAACAAATATAGACACGATGCACCATATACTCTCCTTTACAATTATATTTGCCAATAAAGTGACATGTACATCTAGATAACCATGGCAATCCTGCACAATTAAATTTCTCCTCCAAACTACTCAGAGCACATAGTGTCTCAAACTCAATATACCCCAAAGTATTTAGAGAAGACACCAATTTTAGTTCATCTTGTTCTGTGGCAATTGGAAGCAATTGTTTATTTTTAGCACAAGTATTTGGTTCCAAAACAAAATAATCATTCTCATTCACTGGTTGCGGCACATTAATAATCATATCACTATCACATAACTCTTCTCTATCGCAAAGATCAGTAGAACATTCGCCATGTGACAAAGGTAAATCAATAGAAGATTTTAGTATAGAATTATTAGCATCATTGGTGGAAAAAATCAGCACATCAAGAGAGCTCTTACCTGATACATTTACCTGTTCTTTCTTAGTCACCTTGTCCTCTTTTTGGGATACATACTGCAAAATATTAGTTCCAACAAGAGGCAAAGCACTATCTCCATTTTGTAAAAATTCAGATTTAGATGACAGTATTGTAACATCTGAAATAGCCCATTCTTTTCTAAAAGGCTCAGTTTTTCTTCTCTCTGCTCTCATGAGATCTTCTCTTAAAATTTTAGTAGCAGTTATAGGTATAAAAGTAATTTTTCTACCATTATATATGAGCAAATATTTATTAGTAGTTGTGTTGTGCAAAACATTATTTTCAGATATCCATGGCTTGCCTAGCAATAATTGACATGCTTGCATAGGTACTATGTCAAATTCTGCGCTGTCCTTATAAAGACCAATTGAAAACTCAATACGAGCAATTTCAGTTACCTTTATCTTATCCCAAGAATTTACCCATTGGATGTAATATGGATGTGGATGTGGCTGTGTGGTCAGACCAAGCTTCTCAGCCATCTCTAAGCTTGCAAGGTTGTTGCAAGTCTCACCATCAATCATAACACGACAATGTCGTTCCTTCACAACAAAGTATATTTGGAACAAGTTGTTGAACTGGTTTTGCTCTGCCTTCTCTATTTGAGAACTGAGCACGCGCTGTGCAAACTCTGTAGTACATGCGGGAGGTGACGGTGATGACGTTGTTGTAGCAGTGGAGGAGGAAAGTTGTGTGCACACTCTAGTGACCGCTTTTGCAATTATTTCATCCATCCTTGTAGTCAGTTGGTCCATGATGTCCTGCATTTCACACTTAAAAAGAAACTCATTGTTTGATATTGTTAGAAATTAATATAAATCCCCTATCAACTATTTATGGGTAAGTGGAATCATACTCTCACACGTCTTATCAAGTTCTTACAAGGTTCTTACCAACGCAAAGCAGTGGACTGGTACAACCGGTGGCTGGTTCGTGATACCTGTGAGGGTGTGACACCAAGATTGCAAGGGTCTTTTTCTATACCGATCTGAAGTATATGTGGAGCTTGGGAGGCATGAAAAAGAACAAATATATATATGTGGCACACAAGTCAGTGACAGACAACAATATTGAATAAATGTCCAGAGCACTTGTCCTAGTTGTTGGCCTATACGTGTTTCTATCACCAGTTGTGATAAACAAGAGAGGAAACAAGGATGAAAGGAAACAAGTATTAAAGGTAGCAACGGATATGAACAAGGCAAAAGATACCACAAACAATAGAGCTATTGATTGTTCCTTATATGCTCCTTTTTGATATCTTCTATTCTCTTTTACTATTTTTTTCTTTTATTTTTTTTGTCCAATCTTTTTTTCTTGCTTTTGATCTTTTGATATTTTTTTCTCAGCAAGGAGCACACAAGAATAAACCACAAAAAATTTGAGCTCAATTGAATAAAAGATGTGGCCTATAGAAAATTAGGACTATGCTCTAAAAAGCATACCAAAACTTGTGGGTCCAGAAACTCAATTTTTCTAATCGAATTTCGCAAATCTAATTTTTGCAAAACCAGCAATGCTGGGATGAAATAGATCTAAAATTTTCTGGCGTTCTCCGTAGATATAAAATTTTCCCCGTTTTGAGTTCGGATGCAAAAGTTATGACTGTTTTAAGGAAGCTGCTCGAATCAGGGTTTTAGTGGACACAAGATGCAAACCGATGGTGATACAGAATAGCGGCAGGTGAAGGGATCAACACAAACTAGAAAAGAACACAATCTAAACTAGCAATAAGACTTTGACCTAGGACACAAACTCAACAAAGCAGACTCTAAAACTGAATCATGCAAAGGCTATGGCGCGGATGGTTATAGGATAGGAAACAAATATGGCATTGGACTATGGGATAAAAGCAAAAACACTCGAACTAAGGGTAAGATGCGAACTTGACGGTATACCTGAAGCTCTGATTACCACTTAATAGAGACAGGGATCCCGATCTTCCGTCAAGTTCAAGATAAACAATGATTTGTTCGGAGAGCGACACACCGATCTGGCTTCAGATCACAAAGACCCAAACCCTGCAACCTTAGCACCACGTCTCCTCTGGTTATCAACCATGTCATAATCCGGTTGACCTCGCCAAGAAGGCTAATCCCTGCTGCGAATTAAAGAACACAAGCAAGAACAAGATAAAAAGCAACTCAATTAAAGTGACAATTGCAGATGAATGATTAAGCACTCGAAGTTGGGGTCTTGCAAACCGATAACAGCAACTGTTCAATGACAGATTGATCTAAAACAAAACCCCAAAACCTAATGTAGGTGGTGGCTACTGATTATATAGCCTAAGGGACGTCCAATGATCCCTCTTCACGTCCTAAAGGTGTCCCAACACGTTACAAGGCCCAACGGCCCAAAAGACGACGACGCAGCACCGTGACAGATTCTAGACATCAACTTGTTTCGACGATTCCTGTTGATTCCGAAAATGTTTTGATATGAAACGACTTGGATTGGCTTCCTTATCAAATTAGCTTTCCATCCATATGTGGATCATCGAAAATGGAGTTCGAATGCGTCCTGGGCGTCTGTTTTATTATAGACTGGTCCTGACTGCCGAGGCAGACTCAAACTCGGATTGGACTGGGCCTCTGGCTTGGCTTGGACGTCCTTGCTAGCCTCCTAAGGTGGTGGCCAAGGAGGAGGCTGTCCAAGGCCATCTCTTAGGCATTCTCTATCTTCTTGGGGCGTGCTCCAACTTGGGCCTGGGTCCCAAAGGATGTCTAATAAGCCCATGACGACAGTATAGCTCCCGCCGGAAATAGCGACATAATATATTGGTGATTTGGAGGCCTTACCGATGTGATATTGAGATGATACCAAATCTATTTGAAAGCTTATCAAACAAGCTTTTCATCAAGTGCTCATTGACCTCGATCGCACTCCGGATGGATGAGTTATGGCCTTCCCAATGAGGCACTGTCGGGCTACCAACGAATCGAAAGTTCAACTTTGATGAACTTCCATTATAAAACACATTTGAACCTACAATCAAATAGTGACATGTACATGTGGAACCAAGTGAATTATAACCAAAGCCACTATGCAAATGTAGGAACGAGCGCACCATATAATTATTGTTCATATCCGAAGGTGCCATGTCCTCATCAAGTACTGTCCATGCTTCTTGCCTCGTCCCACCCTCATGACAACTTCTCCATCAAGGTCCTCAATGCTCGGATCGTACTGTAGCCCATGGACCTCCCTTGCCATCGATGTGTACTCACTGAGGTAGTTGTGGATGATCGCATTGTTGTACGCCACAGGGCCATCCTCTGGGTTGTAGTCGATGTCGGACATCGCCTTGCCCTTGTGGGCCATAGCAAATGCCTTGAAGATGGAGCAAGGCTGGCCACCATGTGATGCCGACTACGAGAAAAATAGCAAGATGATTAGAAATCATGCAGAATTGAGCGTTAGAATAAATAAATGAATTCGCGTACCCATGTTTCTGCGTATCCACTAAGTCTGTGACTGCCTTGATGGTGTGCTACACCTGGCATCATCAAACGCCGCTCCCTGGCACAAGTTGTGCGTCTCCTCCCACTCACGTGAGCACCACTTGTCCACCATTTGTTCCCAGCACTGGGGATGCGCAGGCACACCAATAAGGAATCATCTACAGGCCATCAAGTACATGACATATCATAAGATGAAATTAAGCCTACTTAATCTCAAAAGGAATCAGTATTAATGTTCTGTATTTACTAGCAGGTACTGGTCCTGGGTCAGTGTCATGCTCCTTGCGTCCCTTTTGGTGACCTTTGTTCCAAGGACGGTCCCGTGGTAAGTTACGACGGCCTGGATGCGTGCCTCATAATGTATGTCCACGATGAGTTTTTTGTAGCATTTGGTAGCCACCGCATCTGCCCTGGCCTCATATCCGTCCTAGCATCTAAAGAAATCCTGCATACAAACACGATATATCCATTCATTATTTCAAGAATGTCCAATGAATGTGATGTATTGAGCAATGTAGTGCGAGGAGGATTACCCATAGCTCTTGCTTCACTCGCTCCACCTTGTTGTTGAATACCCTACAGGCCCGATCAGCAGCATCGGGGGGTGGCGGCGTAGTGGTCAAACGAGTAGGCCAACCCCATCACTCCAGCATACTCAACCAGGCCAGGGAAGTGTTCCTTGCACAGAAGACCGAGGATGCCATTGACTTGACGTGTGTGAGCACCTCCACTCGCCACAATCGTCCAGTTCCTGCCCAAGTGATTAAAAAAATTATTAGTTTCTATTTTGATTTTCAACATATCATATAAAGTAGTGATAACATCTAAAGTTACTTACTTTTCCCCCGCGGGTTGAATCAGCGGGTGTCTCTCACGAGGTATCGGTCACTAAGGGAGGCTCGTGAGACCTCGCAAGTAGATGCTCGATGAACTAGAGGAAGCAAAACCCCCTGCTGTCGCCTCCTCCTCCTCATCCTCCTACGTGTCCTCCTATGCCTCCTCGACGTCCTCCTAGGGCACCTGCTCCTCCTCCTCCTCACACGATGGGGCAGTAGGCGACGGCTCCCTCCTGCGGCTGCTCCTCCTCCTACTCTCCCCCGGTGCAACGGTGCTTGTCCTTTGGTACAAAGACGTTAGCTTCCTCATCCCACTGCCCACCATCTTTGTTCAATCACCTGCAATTAAAAAGAGTAAACCAATAAGCACAGATAAACAAGAAGTACTTAGAAAGAGATGCAAAATAAACAAAACGTAATTACAAAATAAAATAGTATTACATGTATGAGAAATAATCTTCATGATCAGGATTAGCTGCATCATAAGTCTCATCATCACTATCAATCATGTCGAAATAATCAACACTATCTGAATGAGCAATGTTGCCATTGTCCTTGTCTAAATGTAATCACTCAAGCATTTGTAAGTCCTTCACATTTTGCACCTCATCTCTAGTGTCCTCTTCAATAATCGTTTCATTGTCTACTTCCATTCTGATCGCTTCGGTTAAGTCTATCTCAAACCTCCCTTCTAGTCTCTCTTCTTGAAAGAACTCTCCAGTCATATGTGTTTGGGTCTAAGTTGTAATCTTCATCGTTTGGGATAGGCACTTTATCGTGTGGCGATATCATGTGCACAATATCCCAACCCTTAAGATGACTTTTGGTTTGACACACATATGGGAGATAATAAACTTGTGTGGCCTGTTGGGCCACAATATAGACATCGTCTCCTGGTAAGACGAAATCCGGTCGAATTTTGACTAGACCAAGATTACAATATGTCTATCTCGTTGCTTTAGGATCAAACCAATGGCATTTGAATATGACAGGATTAAAAGGTTTGGAACCATGAAACTTGAGTTCGTATATTTCTTCAATTCTTCCATAATACTCGACCTCATCAACGTCGGGTGTAAAAACTCTGGAACTTGTGGTTCTTCGATTAGGCCGACTCTGCTCGTAGCTTGTTGTGCGAAAGTGATATCCATTCACGTCACAACCGGAAAATGACCTGACCCTATAGGCAAAGCCATAGGCAACCTGTCTCAACTCGGCATGCATATACGCATCCCTCTGGCCCTACAAGCTCAAGCAGAATACATCGTTATATTATTCACACGTACGAGTAACTTAGAATGCCAAACTAAGTATGAGCTAAATTGGATGGTACCTTCTGTTTGAACCAAGAAATGAAATTAGACATTCCATTTCCCGCACCCTGTCTAAGAAGGGTATCTAGCTGCTGCGAGGTAGGATCCTTTGATTGATGCCAGAATTCATGAAGAAATTCCCTAGTACCAATGAGAAACAAGGGGTTGGATGCAGAATAGTGATGGCGTACTTAACAAGTTCGTTAAGAACTTACTGCATGTATGGCGCCACTTCGTCAAGGTTGATCAACACGTATAGCATGATATGGCGCCACTCTTCATGATTCAAGGTCTTGGGGGTCGATGCACTTGCGCTTCCGAGTTGCCCTCGAAAAAGGCTGAGGTTCGATTCATTTTCGCTAGCATTGTAACAAGGGGTTGGATTATGCACGCTAGGGAGGTTGTCATCATAGTATATTGTTGTGAAGTTCGCCGCCTCCTCCAGAATGTATGCCTCTGCAATGGAAGCCTTGATTTTGTATTTATTTCTACATTTCTTTCGAAGAACCTTTAGACATCTCTCGATTGGATAGCACCAAAGGCCCTGCACGCCCCCCCCCCCATTTGTGCCTCATACGGGAGGTGCAAAATCAAGTGCTGCATCGGATTGAAGAAGCCAAGTGGAAAGATCTTCTCCAACTTACAGAGCAACACAGGTGCCATTCTTTCCAAGTTAGCAATCAGCGGTCTGAGATAACTCCTTGGCACAAAGCTGGTGAAAGAAATAGCTCAACTCTGCAGGCACTAGCCAGACATGCTCAGGGACATAACCTCGAACCATCGCCGGAAGAAGCCGCTCAATCCATATGTGGTAGTCATGACTCTTCATTCCTAAGACTCGCATAGTAGATAAGTTCACTCCCCTCCTTAGATTAGCTGCATACCCATCAGGGAACATTAACATCTGGATCCATTCTAGTACTTCCCTCCTTTGGGGCTTGCTCAAGACAAAATCGGCCTTAGGCTTTCTCCATGTCTTGTCGCGACTAGGAGGCTTCATATGTTGGTTTGGTTTATCGCATAACAGTTGCTAGATCCACTCTAGCCTTAACATTGTCCTTTGACTTGTTAGGAATGTCCATGATTGTTGCCCAAAGTGCCTCGGCGACATTCTTTTTAGTGTGCATTACATCAATGTTGTGTGGAAGGAGAAGGTCATCAAAATAGGGGAGCTGAGTCAAGCCCGACTTATGAGTCCACATATGTTGCTCTCCATATCCCACAAAACCACCTTCTGGATTGACCACGAGACCATCTATCTATTCACGAACCATGGCACTAGTCATTATCGGTGGTGCAGGGTCTATCACTACGACACCTTTCTTAAAGTTCTTGATGTCTTGTTTGAATGCATGGTCAAGAGGGAGGAATTGTCAATGTTTATCGAATGATGAATACTTGCCACCCTTCTACAACCAAATGAACCTCAGACCTTCCTTACATACTAGGCATGGGAACTTCTCATGAACACACTAGGCGTAGAATATCCCATACACCAGGAAGTCATGCAGGGAGTAGTGGTACCAAACATGCATTTTGAAGTTTTTCTTTGTAGCTTGGTTGTATGTTCATACCCCTTCCTCCCAAGCACAGACCAATTCATCAATCACAGGCTCCACGAACACACCCATATTATTCCCTGGGTGTCCAGGAATTATCAACGACAAGAATACGTTATGTCGTTGAAAGCATATGCCGGGGGGGAGATTGAGGGGGATAATGAATATGGGCCAACATGTGTATGGGGCAGCCATCATTCCATAAGGATTGAACCCATCTGTTGCCAGCGCAACACGTACATTACTGAGCCTCTTTAGCTTTCTCATGATGAATGCCATCAAAGTGGATCCATGCTTCACCATTGGATGCATGTACCATCCTGCCAGGAATTGTATCATTTGCTATTTTTGTGCCATGTCATCTGTTTCGTGGATTCCTCGGTCATGTATAGCCGTTGGATCCTCGGTATGAACGGATGGTGCCTGTAGGATTGTCACGGGAATATCAAGCTGCCTCTTCTGGCCATCACCAAAATCTACCTCCAGGAACCTAGAGGATTTACACTTTGGAGAGTACTTTGCTTCCACGTATTCTTTCCTAAATAGGACACACCCCTTCGGGCAAGCATGTATCTGCTCATACGACATCTTAAGTGCACGAAGGAGTTTCTGTGACTCGTGCATGCTCTTTGGCAGAAGGTGACCCTCCGGAAGCAGGCTGCCAATAACTGTCAACATACCATCAAAGACGTCTCAACTCAGGATATACTGGGACTTTAACGCCATTATGCGTCCAATGGCATCTAGTTGAAAAACCTTTGTCTGGCCGTGAAGGGGTTTCTGTGCCAGTGGCAAACATGTCGTAGAACGCCTTTGCGGTTGCCTCTGGCTCCACCTCCGTATGTCCTTTAGCGAACTGTGCCTCGTGATAGTTATTTAACATATCTGCTACCCCAGCATCAGCATCATAATCCTCGACACATGGTCTCACCACCTCCTCTCTCATACGATCAGCTTCACCATGGTAGACCCACCGGGTATAGTCTACCATAAATCCATTCTTCCAAAGATGTTCCCTCATGCCCTTCTTCGTTTATCTTTTCCTGTTTACACATCTGCTGCAGGGACAGCAAATTTTACTCGCTCCTTTAGCAGCCACGCCAAATGACCGTTCCAAGAAAGCATCGATCTTGTCGATCCATTCATTGGTGACCTGACCCTGACTTGCGCGGCCCGTGTACATCCACTCACGGTCCTCCATCCTCTAACATATATAGCGACGAGTAATATAAACATCAATTGCATCTACACGACGTTCCTATTATCTAATAGGTGAGGATAGGTCCTAATCTCACAGCGAGGATCCATAGATGAGGTTAGTTTCCATGCTCTACTCCTATCCGAGATAGAATTTCGGCAGCACCTCCCCGCTGTTCTCCAAATACACGTCCTGCTAGGAAGAGTGTGTATCTAGGAGAACAAAAGGGAGATGATGCCGAAACTCTGTCTCAGATCGGAGCAGACCATGGAAACTAACCCCACCTATGCATCCGCGGGTTGTCCAAAAAACGTGAACAATTCAAAACAGATACGGTTTTAGATATGGAAATATCTGCATATTTCCAACTGTATCTCTTTCGAATGAGAGATGCCTAACTGTGTTACGTGATCTACGACCATAATACGGAAAGAGGGGTTATACCTAGGGTGGCGGTGGAGTCAGGATAGCGGGGCCATGGCGGGTCGGTGCAGTGGCGAGGCAATGCGGTGTAGGCAGACCCACAGCGGCGAGGAAGGCGATCGGGGTCACCGAGGTACTCCGGCTCCGCTCCAATGGGCTCTTCTCTGCAAAAAAGAAACATAAAACTGTCAATACAAAATTTCGACAGCACCTCCCCTGCACGGTGAGGTTTCCAAAACCTGCAAGAAAACCAACGGCACGATGGCCGACATGCACATATATATGAACGGCACGATGGCCGACATGCACAAGATTATGTAAGGAACACCTAACAACGTAATCAGGATAAGGAAGGATCAGGGATTACAAATTCAGGATCTATATCCCATTACAACTGGCGCGGGGTGGGCGCGTGGGCAGCGGCGGCGCTAGCGCGGGCGCTCAGGCGGTGCTGGCACGGGCGCGCGGGTGGTGCTACGCTGGCACAGGCACGCGGACAACGCTGGCTCGGGCGCATGGGCGGCGCTGGCGCGGGCGCGGGCACGCGGGCGGCGCTGGCGCGGGCGCGGGCGCGGGCACGCGGGCGGCGCTGGCGCGGGCGCGGGCGCGTGGGCGGTGCTGGCACGGGTAGCGGCGGCGCTGGCGCGCGGGCGGCGGCGGCGGCGCTAGCGCGTGCGTGTGTGCGGTGTGTGTGGGCCGGCCCAGCTGGCGGGGTTAAATCTCCCCTTTGCCGAGTGCCCTCGATCTGGCACTCGGCAAAGGTTTTTTTTAATTTTTTTTTTCCTTTATTGTCGAGTGCCACTCGGCCTGGCACTCGGCAAAGAGGGTTTTTAAAAAAAAATCTTTGCCGAGTGCCCCCGATCTGGCACTCGACAAAGTTTTTTTTATTTTTTAAAAATCTTTGCCGAGTACCAACTGGTCTGGCACTCGATAACAGAGGGGTTTTTTAAAAAAATTTAAAAAATCTTTACCGAGTGCCAGCCGTCCTGACACTTGGCAAAGAGGCTCCTTTGCCGAGTGTTATTTTTTGACACTCGGCAAACTATATTTTTTATCACTTTTGACCTCCAAACTTTTTCTGCAGTCCTCATACAATACCTGGTACTCCATGTTCCAATATGGCACATTTCTCGGACTTTTTCTATATTTCTTTAATTTATTTCATTTAATTGAATTTTCTTGGATAATTCAAATTATAATTGCTAGTCATTCAAATAATAAAAAAATGAATGGAAAAATAATATTCATGTTATTTAGTATAATGTGAGGCCGTATCCAGGAACAGGCCACCAATTTCGAACATCTTATTCATGAAACATAACCATGAACTTGCGGTCGAGTTGTTTTTAAATTCTATAAAAAGCAAACGAAGTCCGAAAATAGTGAAACTTGTCAAGATATCATATGTGGAGGCTGTGATAAAAAAATTGAGGAGGTTTCACGCAAGTTTGTCGCGTACGATGCTTACCACCTCGTCGCCCTCTTCACGAAATCATAAAACTTCTTCGGAGATTTTTTGGTTTGCAAGCATCGTACTGTGACAACTTGCGCGGAACCTTCTCAATTTTTTACCACAGCCTCCACATATGATATCATGACATCTTGACAAGTTTCATGATTTTCGAACTTCGTTTGCTTTATATAGAATTTAAAAACAACTCGACCGCAAGTTCATGGTCTTGTTTTGTGAACAAAATGTTCAAAATTGGTGGTCTGTTCCTGGATATGGCCTCATATTATACTAAATAACATGAATATCATTTTTCCATTCATTTTTTTCATTATTCGAATGACTAACAGTTATAATTTGAATTATCCAAGAAAATTTAATTAAATGAAATAAGTTAAAGAAATATAGAAAAAGTCTGAGAAATATGCCATATTGGAACATGGAGTACCAGGTATTGTATGAGGACCAGTAAAAAAAGTTTGGAGGTCAAAAGTGATAAAAAAATATGATTTCGATAAAGGAGCCTCTTTGCCGAGTGTTAGGATAAGACACTCGGCAAAGGATTAACGGCGTCGGTCGTTAACGGAGGCGGCCCTTTGTCGAGTGTCTTATCCTGACACTCGGCAAACCACCTCTTTACCGAGTGTTATTGTTTGCCGAGTGCCAGTTGTTTGCCGAGTGCTTTCTCTCTAGCACTCGGCAAACAGCCTCTTTGTCGAGTGCCCGATAAAAAGCACTCGGCAAAGTCTGGAACACTCGGCAAAGAAGCCGTCTCCAATAGTGAAAGGAGCATTTCTTCTTAAGAAAAAACAATGAAAAGGAGCTAAACGACAGGGATATGTTTATGCTCTATAGCACTGCTCATTTTGAGCGCGCAATCCACACGTCGAAGATTCTTTATGCCCATTGCCCCCAACGAACATCTCTCCCTCTCTTTCTCTAGAGATCTCTATCTCCGAATCTCTGTCCTCCCTATCGATACATATCTCATACAAGCACCCACTGTTCTCCTCATCCTCTATTGGATCAACACTATAAAAAGGGCATCGATCCCACCCTGAACTCGCAACAAAGCACACAGCTAGTAGCCCACAAAAACACTCACTAGCTACAGCTAGCAGGCTAGCTCATTGTTCGCTAGATAGCCAGCTCGATCGACTGACGGGGAAGCCAAGAAGAGACGGTACCGGTGATGGCGGAGAGGGTGTCCAGACTGTCGACGGAGAAGGCAGCGGTGATCTTCACGACGAGCCAGTGCCCGATGTGCCACACGGTGACGAGCCTCTTCTCCGAGCTGGGCGTGTGCGCGGCGGTGCACGAGCTCGACAAGGACCCGCGCGGCCGCGAGATGGAGCGGGAGCTCGCGCGCCGCCTCGGCCACGCGCCGCCCGTCCCCGCCGTCTTCATCGGCGGCAGGCTCGTCGGCTCCACCGACAAGATCATGTCGCTGCACCTCGCCGGCAAGCTCGTGCCCATGCTCAAGGGCGCCGGCGCCATATGGCTCTGAATTTTGCTAGCAGCTGGAGAACGTAACGTAACCCACCGAATTTTGCACCTTATTTCCATGAGTGTACGTATACCGATCTCGTGCATATTGGGCCTGTTTGGATCGTGCCAGATGATCCTGGCGCCAGGCGTGAGAAATCTGACACCTGGTGTTGACGCACGTACCAGGCAGACTTGTCCAGTCTGAAACCAAGCAGACCCATTATGCATGGGTAGGCTATAGAGTGTGTTCACAAATCGTAAGATATGAGGACCTATCTGGACCGTCCGATCACAACGGGTGGTTTAGATTGGGAGAACTTTTCGTTTTTTATGACATCCAGTTTTCAATGAGATATATATGAATTTTGAGGTACCTCTCTCTTGCTATTCTTGGACTGTTCTTGCATCTTATATATAATCATGGGTGAACATGGCGTGGATTTTTGTGTGTGTTTGTGTATTAATACTACGACATAAGGATTCAAATAGTCCGTACTTGTAAAGATGAAAGGCAAAGCGTACATGTTCTTTTGTTTGACAGCCAACCAAACTATGTGGAATCGAATTAATTAAATGCATAAAACTTCTTGTCGCATCGATCCTGTCATGCTCTACATCTTTATCATATTTGCAAAGTACTCCTTCAGTTTCAAATGAAATTAACTTTATAGTTGTTCTAAGTCGAAATATTTTAAGTTCGACTAACTTCAAAAAAAAAGCACCAATATTTGACAATAAATTAGTATCACTAGCTAGATAGATCATAAAATATATTGTCATAACATACTTATAGTGTCGTAGTTGTTGTTTTTGAGAGAGTAGTGTCATAGATGTTGTTACCCTAACTTAAGGTAGTAAGGTGATTCTAACGATTGATTTATTTTGGGACGGAGGTAGTAGTACATTTGTCTTCAAGAGAAGTGAAACTAAGAACTAAATCTAAGGAATACCAACTAGAAAAAAAAATCATTTCACCAATAAAAGAAGTCACGTTCTCTCTTTTACCATCACTGGTAGAGAACAGAGCTTTACTCCCGGTGGGGAACCCCCTCTAGTCCCGGTTCCCCACCCAGGAGCAAGCATCCGGGACTAAAGGGGGTCCTTTAGTCCCGGGTCAGAAACCGGGACTAAAGGAGGAACCTTTAGTCCCGGTGGGTAACACCAACCGGGACTAAAGGTGCCTCCTGACATGCCACGATGGTCGGCACCTTTAGTCCCGGTTGGTAATACGAACCGGGACTAAAGGTTTTTTTCTTTTTTTTTTCTTTTCATTTTTTTGTTTTCTTTTCAAAATAGGTTTTCGAAGTCGTATTGTACGCTGCTAATTATACATTTATACGCGCGTATAGTATGTTTCGGTTCAAGCACAATGAACGTATTAAATCACACAATTCAAGCATAGAAATATATATATATATATATATGCATGCATGCATCATATATATATATATACATGCATGCATGCATATGTGTATTTTACATTATATTATTTTATGTGCATATATTACAAAAGATTGCATTACAGTTGTTGTGACATAACAAGTTTCCTCTCATCCTCTAGCTTGGCTTCAATGGCAGTGTTGGGTCGAAGTAGAACTCGCCCTTGGAATCGATGACTCTTGAATTGCTTTGATTTGGTCTTGCCGTATGACCTTTTCCTCCAACCATCGAGTCTACAGGTTTGAATTAAAGGAAAAATAAATTAATATATGTACATATATATATATAAAGACATAGTAACACAATCAATAATAATAATTAAATGAATATATAGTGTATTTTTAATGTACTTTGAGTCTCTCTGTAGGAGTTCTTTGAGAGACCACCTTGATAAACTTGTAAACATAGTAACCACAGTAGTTGTTCCCCTGTTCCTGCCTCAGACACCACTTTACGAGAAAAAGATTTGTCATCCAATCTGGTGATCCGGTGAAAGCTATATGTTTAATTAATAAAGATGATGCGATTCAGTGGACTTACTTTCAAAGGGATTACATTTAGTGGCGCTTTGCATTTTTCCATGTGTTGCTTCTCAATAAAGGTTTTCCAAACACTGCCTAATAAAAAATTTGCCACGTCATCAGATATAGTTAATCATCGTGTTTGTGTGTATATATAGTTGCTAGAGATCCCGAAATTACCTCTGGATAATATCTATCATATCTTGGTAGTCTTGTTGTGGTTTTCTCATCGAGTCATAGATTATCAAGTAACTTTTCACCAGATCGATGTCCATCAATATCCAATGATTGCTGCATGTGTTTATAGGATATAACGTATAACACTCATTAATTAACTAGAATCAACATATGAGCCATTAAGGATGATCGACATAATTAACACTCACTTGAAGTTATAGAGAAAGAGTATATCCTTCTTGTGGCGTTGGTTCACTAACAAGTTCATGAGGTTACTCTCTGACTCATTCTTCCAATTAGTCTTTGGAGTAATTGGGTCTTTGAATACTATATGGGGATCAACAAAACCAATTTCATTGTAGCCTTCCTTTCTGAGCTCTGTCATTGTAAATCTACATATATATAGTACTTGTTAGGATAATTTATATGCATATACACACATATGATGAGTTTAATAATAGATCGAAAGAATTATTACTTACAGGCAATAGCAGCTAATGATAACTTTGTCCAGAGAGGTCAGGTGGCATAGTTGATGAAATTCTGCAAAGTCAACATACATAACATCATCGCCACGGAACCAATGTTCGTCTCTAATTCTGACAACAACGCAGAAGTCTCCACTGGTAGACGCCTACATGTACCACTTATTTAGCAGGTATATTTGCGTCCCCAGATCAGATAAGGCTTGAGGGTTGTATAGACTCTGGCCTAGTATAAATTTTTTCTTCCAAATATCAACCTCCGCCGCACTCTCAATGTTTCCATCACCAAACATCTGGTAAAGGTCGAGACCAGTCTCATCAATAAATTCACCAAGATGATCCAAATCGACATCCGGAGGTATGTTTGCCTGATGCATTAATCCTAAATTCGAACCATATTCATTACCAACAACTAGCGGGGGGATTGATTGGTGCACTTGTTGTCCGAGTTGGGCAACTCCTTTCCCTACCCGCTTCTTTTTCTGTGCCGCCTCAATTGACTTGGTGAGAGTGCGGTCATAGTCCGATAATGCTGATTTGGACGGCTTACGAGATTCCCGCTGTTGTTGCTGGTAAGAAGTCACATTTTTCTTAGAATATCTGGAGCTACGAAGAAGTACGGTTTCTCTGGGTTTCTCCTTGCTTCTTGATTCATTTTAAGTTTGTCATAGAATCTAGACATGTCTTTTTTATATGCATCAGTTCCTTCTTCCTTCTCTTTAGATATTATTTTGGGAATAGCCCTTGGTTTCACGGTGGCTTTCTTTGCAGGCGGGGACTAGGTTCTTCGTTTGAGGGGCTGGCCTCTTGCTAGGCTTCTTGGTAGGTGGGGGCGGGGGAGGCGTTGGAGACCTCCTTGGAGGTGTTGGCAGCGGCGTTGGAGACCTCCTTGGAGGTGGCGGCTGTGGTGTTGGAGACCTCCTTGGAGATGGTGTGGATGCAGCCTCGCCTTCCAACACAATGTCATCGTACAGAGCACTATGATGATCTAGCGATTGAACAATTGGATTTAGGTTGGGGGAGGATCTGCTACAAAAAAAGGAATGACATATTATTATGAGCAGATTGTTAATTATTTAAGCCAATACAAATTAATGATGTAGTGTTTTCATCCGCACGTACCTATGGTGAGGTAGTTCAGGAGGAGGTGGAGCCGACATCCCTAGAATGATGATGTAGCGCTTGCGCCATAGAATGAATGTCTTCTCCGCTTCTCCTAGAGTCTTCTCGCCATCACCTCCAGGAAAGTCAAGAGGCAAATCACTAAAACCTTTTTCAGCTTTATCTACCGAGATGGTAGCATATCCTTCTTGGATTATATTCCCATGAATCCTTGGTGTCTTGGTTCGGTCGATAGGATTAACAAGACCGATAGCCACCTTGATCGTGGAATTCTCCTTCGGAATGTGTAGCTCACACGTTGTATAAGGTTCAGTGATGTCATCCATAGGGAAGCGCAGTCCTGTGTCCCCTTGATTTGGTATCTCCTGTGGAAGCGCAGCTGCTTTTCAACTGAACAGATTGGCTAATGTTGAATTCCTGGCTCTGATGCCTGCTTGCTTGCACTCACTGCTATTTACACTTGCCTTCTGATTTCCTCCTGCATTCTCGCTTTAAGGTTTTTTTCCCGCTCCTGTGCTTCACGCACCGCTTCCTCCAACCTCTGGAGCCACTGTGCCTCTTCTTCCTTCTTTCTCTGGCGACTTCTATAGGAAGGTATGTCCTAAGGGAATCCATGCTCCCATGAGACACTTCCTTTGCCTCTAGTTCGGCCACCATGTTCAATAGTCCCGATGGCGTATGTCAGCTCATCCTTCTCTCTATTGGGCCTGAACGCACCACTAGCAGTAGCTCTCTGAGCATAAAACAATCTTTCTGCTGCTTTTTGCAGTCTTGTGCCATAAATGCACTTCCCTGTCTCCTGGTCTAGTGTTCCCCCATGAGCGAAAAACCAATTCTTTGCACGTTCTCCCCACTCGAGTGATTCTGGTCTGATACCCTTGGCAAGAAGGTCTGCTTCCATTTTGTTCCACTTCTTAATGGCAGTTAGGTAGCCACCTGATCCCAAGTTATGGTGGTATGTCTTCTGTTGGGCATTACGTTGGTTTTTATCACCCGACTCACACCCTCTTCTGAAGTCTTGTACTGTACAAACTCATCCCAATAGGGCCTCTGCTTTGAGATCGGGCCTGGGACAGTAAAATCTGGTGCTATGTTCTTCTTGACATACGTCGTGTATAGGTGTTTCTTCCAAGTCTGAAACTGGGTGGCCATCTTCTTCATTGCCCAATCCCTAACTCGCTCCTTCAATTCATCACCATCTATTATATCATCATAACCATCTGTTTGGAGCGTGAAATGTACCAAGACATCTTTCCAAATTAACGCCTTGTCACGATCGGAGACAAAACTGATATGAAGAGCATTGGTCTTCTTCTTCCATTCACGGGTACTAATCGGGAGCCGGTCCCATACAAGGTAACCACAATGGTGCACAAATTTCATTTTATTCAGCCCCCCCCCCCCCGGTTCTCCTGTATCCACATTGAACTCCGAGATGATGAAGCGGACCTCCAATGGCTTTTTGGGACCTCGAACATTTTTACTCTTCGTTGTAGTTGTTGATGTCGATCCAGAGGGCTACAAAACATAAACATTATTTTTAATGTCATGAGCACACATAAGACATATGATAATATATATAGCTAATAATAAAAAATATATACTTGGCTAATATGTTGTTGCTCATTTTGTTCAAGAGCTAAGTACTGACTTCCGTCATCTGCATCCTCTTGCACGTTATTTTTAGCACCATCATCGCCGGCAACTTGAGTGCTAGTGTTGATCAAATTCATCATCAACTCCTCCTCATCCATGTTTCTCGGGTCGGCCATCTAGCTTCAAAAAACAAAACCAATATATAGTACATCAAATCTTTGCTTACATGCGTAAAATCTACGAACAATATGCATTATTAAATCTTGCCCCTCGGTCACGGACGCAATTCGCCACACTAGGGCGAACTGCATCGGTACTAGGGCGAATTAGGGCTATACATAAACGGCCGAGGGCGAATTGCGTCGGTGACTAGGGCAAACCACATCGGTGACATCAACAGCGCGGTTCGCCCTGGTGTGATTGTTTAGCATTAACGATAACGATAATACGAATGTTGATCAACTAGGCCACGAGAGAGGGCGGTGTGACAAGAGTGGCGGTGCTCCACTCTGCCGTATATATGTCTGTACACATGGGTGAACGAGGGCGGCGGTGCTCCACCATATACATAGAAACGCATGGGCGAACGAGGGCGGCGGTGCTCCGCGACGTATATATACATGCATATGAATACAAATGACGTATATATACGTGTCGGCATGGTGGCCGGTGTGCTGACGATGACGACGTGAGGCGGGCCGGCGTGCTGACGACGACGACGACGTGAGGCGGGCCAGGGCGGTGTTGGTGCGTGATGTTGTGATCCTATGTACCATGTGAACCATATAGTCATTCATCATATGAGAAAATTCTATGCTGATAATGTAAGTATAAGTCATTATGAAATGTAAGTATATGTGTCTTATTGCTAATATAACCATTACTATTTCCGAAATGATAAGAATTTATTTTCTTCTTCTACAGGCGATCTCTAATGCTATAATATAAAGTTTGAAGATAGTCTTCCCGGAAAAAATATGTAATGCTCATATTACTTTAGCAACATTAATATATTATATCTGTATATTCAAAGTTCACAAATGAAGAAACGTTGAAGTTTTCCTTCATTGTCTGTAGCCATGCATGCAAGTCCAACCATGCTTACATCATCACATGTGATATTTTTTATAAACTAAAAAACGCTTAGTTTACAAATTGGGTATCCAAATTGAGTTCCTATTTGACCATTATATATCCTACAACAAATCCTTCAAAAAAAAGACCCTACATGAATATATTTGGATAAAATTTCGTTAACAAACATTGATCTATGAAGATAGAAAAAATTCTTCTATTGAGCAAAGGCAGTGTTCTAGATTCATCAAACAATGTTCTAGTTTCCGGCCATCGTCTGAGAATGTACAAAGAGATCGACGAAATGATCACCTCGAGCTCGGCAGTGGAGGGCCTCGGGCACGGTGGAGGGCCTCGGGCGCGGTGGAGGGCCACGGGCGCGGTGGAGGGCCTCGGGCGCGGAGGAGGGCGCGGTGGAGGGCCACGGGCGCGCGTGGAGGAGGGGCACAGGCGCACGTGGTGGAGGCCGCACGAGGAAGAAGAGGGCAGGCGGTGTCATGGAAGGCGAACGGGACGGTGGCACGAGGAAGAAGAGGGCGGCGGTGTTCGACGAGGAAGAAGACGAGCGGATCGATCTGTGCCAGGCGCTGGAGGTTATATATCAGAGAGAATTACTCCCGATGCCAGCCACCAACCGGGAGTAAAGGTCCTTTACTCCCGGTGCGTGTTACCAACCAGGAGTAAAGGTCCCTTTACTCCCGGTGCGTGTTACCAACCGGGAGTAAAGGTATACCTTTACTCCCGGTTGGTAACACGCACCGGGAGTAAAGAGTTTTTTTTGGCGGGCCACAAAACTGCAGCCCACCTTTACTCCCGGGTGGGCTTCCCACTCGGGAGTAAAGGTGGCCTGCAGTTTCGTTTCCCGCCTGTTTCGAGCAGACTTTTTTAATAGAAATATGGATTTTCTTGTTAAATACATAGTAAATTAAATAAAAGGCATAAAATTATTTTGTTAAAAATATGGATTTTCTTTTTCTTTATTGCACATAGGAAAAATCTATAACCTAACTTTTTTATTTTTTGTTACAATTATAAAACATAATGTAACTAATATTTATTATTTCATTAATGCAAAAATGTAGTGTTTAATTAAAATTATTAAAACTATTGGTTTTTGGACAGGAAATTTGTTTTCACATCATTTTAACGTTAATATTTTAATTTTTCATCACTCAGTATCCTAATTTACCTTTTTGAGAGAGAAATCCCACCAAATCAAACATTGATTTAATTTGAAACATGACATAATAAACATCTGAATTCACAATTATTACATAATATCTCAAACACACACTATATTAAATCACTATATCATCAAGTGGGCACAACAGTGAACTTCTTCTTTATGTATGTCCCTTGGTTATGATCGCTTCGTAACCATGGAGTGTCCTCATCATTTACCAAGATGCTAGGGTCTTTGTTCACTTTGAAGGGCGGAATTCGGTCATCCTTTTCATAATCTTCTGACATGTCCGACTTGTCCTCAATTCCCACGATGACTCTTTTCCCTAAAAGAACTATGTGGCGCTTTGGCTCTTTGGTTGAGTCATTATCGTTTTTCCCTCTTTTTAGTTTGGTAGACATATCATTGACATAGAACACCTGATTCACATCCTTGGCAAGGACGAATGGTTCGTCTTTGTACCCAATATTACTAAGGTCTACTATTGTCATTCCATACTCGTTGTCTACTGTTACCCCGCCTCCGGTCACCTTGACCCATTGGCACTTGAACAATGGGATCTTCAAAGTAGGTGCATATTCTAGTTCCCATATTTCATCTATGCGTCCATAATATGTCTGCTTATTCCCATTCGGGTCTATGGCATCTATGCGGACACCACTGTTTTGGTTGGTACTCCTTTTATCTTGGGCTACTATGTAGAATATTCCCATTTATCTCGTACCCTTTGTATGTGATGATATGCCATGATGGTTGCATAGCCAATAAATACAGTTGCTCATGGATGCTCTCATCACCTTGACATTTTTTTCGCAACCAACCGCCGAAAGTTTCCATGTGCTTACGCGTAATCCAAGCTTCAGTCTTCCCTGGAAACTCGGATCGTAAGAGATCCTTGTGTGTCTCAATATACGGACCTACCAAAGAGGAGTTCTATAGAACTGTGTAGTGCGCTTTATTGAAATAATCATCATCCGTACCAATATATGTTTTCCTCCCTAGTGTCCCCTTTCCGCTTAGTCTCCCCTCATGTCTCGATTCAGGAACACCAATCGAGTCAAGGTTGGGAATAAAGTCAACACAGAACTCAATGACCTCTTCTGTTCCATAGCCCTTGGCGATGCTTCCTTCTGGGCGAGCACGGTTGTGAACATATTTCTTCAGGACTCCCATGAATCTCTCTAAGGGGAACATGTTGTGTAGGAACACAGGACCGAGAGTGAAAATCTCCTTGACTAGGTGAACTAGGAGGTGTGTCATAATATCAAAGAAGGAAGGAGGGAACACCAACTCAAAGCTGACAAGACATTGAACCACATCATTCTGTAGTTTAGCTAGATCAGTTGGATCAATTGCCTTTTGAGAAATTGCATTGAGGAATGCACATAGCTTCACGGTGGCTAGACGTACATTTGGAGGTAGAATTCCTCTTAATGCAACTAGAAGTAATTGCGTCATGAGAACGTGATAGTCATGTGACTTTAAGTTACAGAATTTCTTCTCTGGCATATTTATAATACCCTTTATATTCGAGGAGAATTCAGATGGTACCTTGATGTTGTTTAAGCATTCAAACATGATTTCCTTCTCCTCTTTGCTTAGAGTGTAGCTAGCAGGACGTAAGTAATGGCGTCCATCATCTGTCTTCTCTAGATGTAGGTTGTCTCTTTCTCTCAAACAACACAGGTCCTGTCGTGCTTCAAATGTGTCCTTAGGCTTTCCATACACACCCATAAAGCCTAGCAGGTTCCCCAGATCAGATAAGGCTTGAGGGTTGTATAGACTCTGGCCTAGTACAAATTTTTTCTTCCAAATATCAACCTCCGCCGCACTCTCAATGTTTCCATCACCAAACATCTGGTAAAGGTCGAGACCAGTCTCATCAAGAAATTCACCAAGGTGATCCAAATCGACATCCGGAGGTATGTTTGCCTGATGCATTAATCCTAAATTCGAACCATATTCATTACCAACAACTAGCGGGGGGATTGATTGGTGCGCTTGTTGTCCGAGTTGGGCAACTCCTTTCCCTGCCCGCTTCTTTTTCTGTGCCGCCTCAATTGACTTGGTGAGAGTGCGGTCATAGTCCGATAACGTTGATTTGGACGGCTTACGAGATTCCCGCTGTTGTTGCTGGTAAGAAGTCACCTTTTTTCTTAGAATATCTGGAGCTACGAAGAAGTACGGTTTCTCTGGGTTTCGTCTCCTTGCTTCTTGATTCATTTTAAGTTTGTCATAGAATCTAGACATGTCTTTTTATATGCATCAGTTCCTTCTTCCTTCTCTTTAGATATTATTTTGGGAATAGCCCTTGGTTTCACGGTGGCTTTCTTTGCAGGCGGGGAGCTAGTTCTTCGTTTGAGGGGCTGGCCTCTTGCTAGGCTTCTTGGTAGGTGGGGGCCGGGGGAGGCGTTGGAGACCTCCTTGGAGGTGTTGGCAGCGGCGTTGGAGACCTCCTTGGAGGTGGCGGCTGTGGTGTTGGAGACCTCCTTGGAGATGGTGTGGATGCAGCCTCGCCTTCCAACACAATGTCATCGTACAGAGCACTATGATGATCTAGCGATTGAATAATTGGATTTAGGTTGGGGGAGGATCTGCTACAAAAAAAGGAATGACATATTATTATGAGCAGATTGTTAATTATTTAAGCCAATACAATTAATGATGTAGTGTTTTCATCCGCACGTACCTATGGTGAGGTAGTTCAGGAGGAGGTGGAGCCGACATCCCTAGAATGATGATGTAGCGCTTGCGCCATAGAATGAATGTCTTCTCCGCTTCTCCTAGAGTCTTCTCGCATCACCTCCAGGAAAGTCAAGAGGCAAATCACTAAAACCTTTTTCAGCTTTATCTACCGAGATGGTAGCATATCCTTCTTGGATTATATTCCCATGAATCCTTGGTGTCTTGGTTCGGTCGATAGGATTAACAAGACCGATAGCCACCTTGATCGTGGAATTCTCCTTCGGAATGTGTAGCTCACACGTTGTATAAGGTTCAGTGACGTCATCCATAGGGAAGCGCAGTCCTGTGTCCCCTTGATTTGGTATCTCCATGGAAGCGCAGCTGCTTTTCAACTGAACAGATTGGCTAATGTTAATTCCTGGCTCTGATGCCTGCTTGCTTGCACTCACTGCTATTACACTTGCCTTCTGATTTCCTCCTGCATTCTCGCTTTAAGGTTTTTTTCCCACTCCTGTGCTTCACGCACCGCTTCCTCCAACCTCTGGAGCCACTGTGCCTCTTCTTCCTTCTTTCTCTGGCGACTTCTATAGGAAGGTATGTCCTAAGGGAATCCATGCTCCCATGAGACACTTCCTTTGCCTCTAGTTCGGCCACCATGTTCAATAGTCCCGATGGCGTATGTCAGCTCATCCTTCTCTCTGTTGGGGCCTGAACGCACCACTAGCAGTAGCTCTCTGAGCATAAAACAATCTTTCTGCTGCTTCTTGCAGTCTTGTGCCATAAATGCACTTCCCTGTCTCCTGGTCTAGTGTTCCCCATGAGCGAAAAACCAATTCTTTGCACGTTCTCCCCACTCGAGTGATTCTGGTCTGATACCCTTGGCAAGAAGGTCTGCTTCCATTTTGTTCCACTTCTTAATGGCAGTTAGGTAGCCACCTGATCCCAAGTTATGGTGGTATGTCTTCTGTTGGGCATTACGTTGGTTTTTATCACCCGACTCACACCCTCTTCTGAAGTCTTGTACTGTACAAACTCATCCCAATAGGGCCTCTGCTTTGAGATCGGGCCTGGGACAGTAAAATCTGGTGCTATGTTCTTCTTGACATACGTCGTGTATAGGTGTTTCTTCCAAGTCTGAAACTGGGTGGCCATCTTCTTCATTGCCCAATCCCTAACTCGCTCCTTCAATTCATCACCATCTATTATATCATCATAACCATCTGTTTGGAGCGTGAAATGTACCAAGACATCTTTCCAAATTAACGCCTTGTCACGATCGGAGACAAAACTGATATGAAGAGCATTGGTCTTCTTCTTCCATTCACGGGTACTAATCGGGAGCCGGTCCCGTACAAGGTAACCACAATGGTGCACAAATTTCATTTTATTCAGCCCCCCCCCCCCCCGGTTCTCCTGTATCCACATTGAACTCCGAGATGATGAAGCGGACCTCCAATGGCTTTTTGGGACCTCGAACATTTTTACTCTTCGTTGTAGTTGTTGATGTCGATCCAGAGGGCTACAAAACATAAACATTATTTTTAATGTCATGAGCACACATAAGACATATGATAATATATATAGCTAATAATAAAAATATATACTTGGCTAATATGTTGTTGCTCATTTTGTTCAAGAGCTAAGTACTGACTCCCGTCATCTGCATCCTCTTGCACGTTATTTTAGCACCATCATCGCCGGCAACTTGAGTGCTAGTGTTGATCAAATTCATCATCAACTCCTCCTCATCCATGTTTCTCGGGTCGGCCATCTAGCTTCAAAAAACAAAACCAATATATAGTACATCAAATCTTTGCTTACATGCGTAAAATCTACGAACAATATGCATTATTAAATCTTGCCCCTCGGTCACGGACGCAATTCGCCACACTAGGGCGAACTGCATCGGTACTAGGGCGAATTAGGGCTATACATAAACGGCCGAGGGCGAATTGCGTCGGTGACTAGGGCAAACCACATCGGTGACATCAACAGCGCGGTTCGCCCTGGTGTGATTGTTTAGCATTAACGATAACGATAATATGAATGTTGATCAACTAGGCCACGAGAGAGGGCGGTGTGACAAGAGTGGCGGTGCTCCACTCTGCCGTATATATGTCTGTACACATGGGTGAACGAGGGCGGCGGTGCTCCACCATATACATAGAAACGCATGGGCGAACGAGGGCGGCGGTGCTTCGCGACGTATATATACATGCATATGAATACAAATGACGTATATATACGTGTCGGCATGGTGGCCGGTGTGCTGACAATGACGACGTGAGGCGGGCCGGCGTGCTGACGACGACGACGACGTGAGGCGGGCCAGGGCGGGTGTTGGTGCGTGATGTTGTGATCCTATGTACCATGTGAACCATGTAGTCATTCATCATATGAGAAAATTCTATGCTGATAATGTAAGTATAAGTCATTATGAAATGTAAGTATATGTGTCTTATTGCTAATATAACCATTACTATTTCCGAAATGATAAGAATTTATTTTCTTCTTCTACAGGCGATCTCTGATGCTATAATATAAAGTTTGAAGATAGTCTTCCCGGAAAAAATATGTAATGCTCATATTACTTTCGCAACATTAATATATTATATCTGTATATTCAAAGTTCACAAATGAAGAAACGTTGAAGTTTTCCTTCATTGTCTGTAGCCATGCATGCAAGTCCAACCATGCTTACATCATCACATGTGATATTTTTTATAAACTAAAAAACACTTAGTTTACAAATTGGGTATCCAAATTGAGTTCCTATTTGACCATTATATATCCTACAACAAATCCTTCAAAAAAAAGACCCTACATGAATATATTTGGATAAAATTTCGTTAACAAACATTGATCTATGAAGATAGAAAAAATTCTTCTATTGAGCAAAGGCAGTGTTCTAGATTCATCAAACAATGTTCTAGTTTCCGGCCATCGTCTGAGAATGTACAAAGAGATCGACGAAATGATCACCTCGAGCTCGGCAGTGGAGGGCCTTGGGCACGGTGGAGGGCCTCGGGCGCGGTGGAGGGCCACGGGCGCGGTGGAGGGCCTCGGGCGCGGAGGAGGGCGCGGTGGAGGGCCACGGGCGTGCGTGGAGGAGGGGCACAGGCGCACGTGGTGGAGGCCGCACGAGGAAGAAGAGGGCAGCGGTGTCATGGAAGGCGAACGGACGGTGGCACGAGGAAGAAGAGGGCGGCGGTGTTCGACGAGGAAGAAGACGAGCGGATCGATCTGTGCCAGGCGCTGGAGGTTATATATCAGAGAGAATTACTCCCGATGCCAGCCACCAACCGGGAGTAAAGGTCCTTTACTCCCGGTGCGTGTTACCAACCAGGAGTAAAGGTCCCTTTACTCCCGGTGCGTGTTACCAATCGGGAGTAAAGGTATACCTTTACTCCCGGTTGGTAACACGCACCGGGAGTAAAGAGTTTTTTTTTGGCGGGCCACAAAACTGCAGCCCACCTTTACTCCCGGGTGGGCTTCCCACCCGGGAGTAAAGGTGGCCTGCAGTTTCGTTTCCCGCCTGTTTCGAGCAGACTTTTTTAATAGAAATATGGATTTTCTTGTTAAATACATAGTAAATTAAATAAAAGGCATAAAATTATTTTGTTAAAAATATGGATTTTCTTTTTCTTTATTGCACATAGGAAAAATCTATAACCTAACTTTTTTATTTTTTGTTACAATTATAAAACATAATGTAACTAATATTTATTATTTCATTAATGCAAAAATATAGTGTTTAATTAAAATTATTAAAACTATTGGTTTTTGGACAGGAAATTTGTTTTCACATCATTTTAACGTTAATATTTTAATTTTTCATCACTCAGTATCCTAATTTACCTTTTTGAGAGAGAAATCCCACCAAATCAAACATTGATTTAATTTGAAACATGACATAATAAACATCTGAATTCACAATTATTACATAATATCTCAAACACACACTATATTAAATCACTATATCATCAAGTGGGCACAGCAGTGAACTTCTTCTTTATGTATGTCCCTTGGTTATGATCGCTTCGTAACCATGGAGTGTCCTCATCATTTACCAAGATGCTAGGGTCTTTGTTCACTTTGAAGGGCAGAATTCGGTCATCCTTTTCATAATCTTCTGACATGTCCGACTTGTCCTCAATTCCCACGATGACTCTTTTCCCTAAAAGAACTATGTGGCGCTTTGGCTCTTTGGTTGAGTCATTATCGTTTTTCCCTCTTTTTAGTTTGGTAGACATATCATTGACATAGAACACCTGATTCACATCCTTGGCAAGGACGAATGGTTCGTCTTTGTACCCAATATTACTAAGGTCTACTATTGTCATTCCATACTCGTTGTCTACTGTTACCCCGCCTCCGGTCACCTTGACCCATTGGCACTTGAACAATGGGATCTTCAAAGTAGGTGCATATTCTAGTTCCCATATTTCATCTATACGTCCATAATATGTCTGTTTATTCCCATTCGGGTCTATGGCATCTATGCGGACACCACTGTTTTGGTTGGTACTCCTTTTATCTTGGGCTACTATGTAGAATATTCCCATTTATCTCGTACCCTTTGTATGTGACGATATGCCATGATGGTTGCATAGCCAATAAATACAGTTGCTCATGGATGCTCTCATCACCTTGACATTTTTTCGCAACCAACCGCCGAAAGTTTCCATGTGCTTACGCGTAATCCAAGCTTCAGTCTTCCCTGGAAACTCGGATCGTAAGAGATCCTTGTGTGTCTCAATATACGGACCTACCAAAGAGGAGTTCTATAGAACTGTGTAGTGCGCTTTATTGAAATAATCATCATCCATACCAATATATGTTTTCCTCCCTAGTGTCCCCTTTCCGCTTAGTCTCCCCTCATGTCTCGATTCAGGAACACCAATCGAGTCAAGGTTGGGAATAAAGTCAACACAGAACTCAATGACCTCTTCTGTTCCATAGCCCTTGGCGATGCTTCCTTCTGGGCGAGCACGGTTGTGAACATATTTCTTCAGGACTCCCATGAATCTCTCTAAGGGGAACATGTTGTGTAGGAACACAGGACCGAGAGTGAAAATCTCCTTGACTAGGTGAACTAGGAGGTGTGTCATAATATCAAAGAAGGAAGGAGGGAACACCAACTCAAAGCTGACAAGACATTGAACCACATCATTCTGTAGTTTAGCTAGATCAGTTGGATCAATTGCCTTTTGAGAAATTGCATTGAGGAATGCACATAGCTTCACGGTGGCTAGACGTACATTTGGAGGTAGAATTCCTCTTAATGCAACTAGAAGTAATTGCGTCATGAGAACGTGATAGTCATGTGACTTTAAGTTACAGAATTTCTTCTCTGGCATATTTATAATACCCTTTATATTCGAGGAGAATTCAGATGGTACCTTGATGTTGTTTAAGCATTCAAACATGATTTCCTTCTCCTCTTTGCTTAGAGTGTAGCTAGCAGGACGTAAGTAATGGCGTCCATCATCTGTCTTCTCTAGATGTAGGTTGTCTCTTTCTCTCAAACAACACAGGTCCTGTCGTGCTTCAAATGTGTCCTTAGGCTTTCCATACACACCCATAAAGCCTAGCAGGTTCCAGTGTTATCCTAAACGCTAAACGGTAAACAGTCGGTCACCTACCGTTTAGCCCATTATTCGGGCAAAACGGGTGTTTAAACGGGAAAAAACGGCCGTTTAAACGGTCAAAACAACCGATTAAACGGAAACGGTGTACCACCGTGTAGTGTTTAAACGGTGTGTAAACGGGCTAAACGGCCGTTTAGGCGAACAGTGGCAGGTTCACACAAAGATTCTTCATCAGGTGCATCACGTCGATCGAGCTGCGGACCTCTAGGACTTGCCAATAGGGTAGGTCCCAAAATATGGACTTCTTCCACATGGGTGTGTGACCGTTAGCGTCTTTCGGAACAGGTTGGCTTCCATGTCCTTTTCCAAAGATGACTTTCACATCATTGACCATATCGAGTACATCCTCACCGGTTCGGTTGCGAGGCTTGGTCAGGTGGTCTGCCTTCCTTTTAAAATGCTTGCCTTTCTTTCTTACGGGGTGATTTGCAGGAAGAAATCGACGATGGCCAAGGTACACGACCTTTCGATATTTTTTCAAGAATACACCTCTAATATCACCGAAGCAGTGTGTGCATGCATTATATCCCTTGTTTGATTGTCCTGAAAGATTACTTAGAGCATGCCAATCATTGATTGTTATGAACAACAATGCTCGCAGATCAAAGTGTTCCTGTTTGTACTCATCCCACACACGTACACCTTCTTTATTCCACAAAATGAGAAGTTCATCAATAAGTGGTCTCAGGTACACATCGATGTCATTGCCAGGTTGCTTCGGGCCTTGGATGAGCACAGGCATCATAATGAACTTCCGCTTCATGCATAACCAAGGAGGAATGTTGTAGATACTTAGAGTAATAGGCCAAGTGCTATGACTACTGTTCTGCTCTCCAAAAGGATTGATACCATCTGTACTTAAAGCAAACCTTAAGTTTCTTGCGTCATTTGCAAACTCCGGGAATTCTCTGTCGATTGCTCTCCACTGGGACCCATCAGCAGGGTGTCTCAACATATTGTCTACCTTACGGTCTTCTTTGTGCCATCGCAACAATTTTGCATGTTCTTTGTTTCTGAACAGACGTTTCAAGCATGGTATTATAGGAGCATACCATATAACCTTGGCATGGATTTTCTTACGCGGACGTTCGCCCTCAACATCACCAGGGTCATCTCCCCTGATCTTATACCGCGACGCATGGCATACCGGGCATGCATCCAATTTCTCGTACTCTTTGCCACGGTACAGGATGCAGTCATTAGGACATGCATATATCTTCTCTATTTCTAGCCCCATAGGACAGACAACTTGTTTTGCTTCGTAGGTAGTGGCGGGCAATTCATTGTACTTTGGAAGCATCTTCTTTTGGATTTTTAGTAACTCTCCAAATCCCTTATCAGATACACCATTCTTTGTCTTCCATTGCAGCAATTCTAGTGTGGTTCCCAACTTTTTCTGCCCTGCATCACAAGTTGGGTACAACAATTTCTTGTGATCTTCTAGCATCCGCTCGAACTTGATCTTCTCCTTTTCACTTTCACATTCTCTTTATGCGTCACGAATGACCTGAGAAAGATCATCAGCTGGCTCATCTTCTGCGGCTACCTCTTCTTCAGCTTCTCCCATTGCAGTATCATTGAAGCACGCACCATCGGGAATAATATCATTGTCGTCCCATTGTTCTTCTTCACCTTCTTCCATTACAACACCGGTTTCTCTGTGCTTTGTCCAACAAATATAGTTTGGCATGAAACCCGACTTGAACAAGTGTGAATGAAGAGTCCTTGAGCAAGGATATTCCACCGTATTCTTACATATGGCACATGGGCAGCACATGAAACCGTCGCGTTTGTTTGCCTCGGCCGCACGTAACAAAGAATGTACGCCGTCAATGAACTCTTGGGAGCGGCGATCAGCATTATACATCCAATGACGGCTCATCTGCATTACATGACATAAATATCATATTAAAACCTAGATCATAATTAATTATTTATACAACATGCGTGCCACCACAAAAGATACAAATTTATGAAAGCATCGCTACAATGTCGACAATCCCAACTACCACTAAAAGAACTAAAGCTAAAATACATTTTAGGAGCACAAGGATTTCATGACCAATCTCAACTAAAATAGACAGATCCCCCGATTGTGTAACATCTTTGGGCTTCTTCGGCTGGATCACTGCCTCATTAGCCGCCGTATCTACCTATTGTGCAAGATATTTTTGCACGAGTTCAACATACTCTTCCTCCTAGTAGAAGCCTGAACATCGTCCACTGCCATCCTACTGAAATTAAAACAAAAAATTAGAACTTTAATCACAACCATCATGAAAATAGGTATAAACTAACAATAATCATTAAATACGATAAAATAACTCACATTGCGATCTAGACACTTGTAGAAGATACGATCCTTGTTGGGACCCTCCTTCTTCACTCGGTACTCCATCACAATCTTCGTCTCATCACGACACTTGCCGCATGGAATGAGAGGGAGGCCCGGCCTAAGTCGCTTTGGAAACCCATGAGAGGCCGAGGACCCGGAAGCAATTGCCATCTACTCTCTATACTCATTTTTTAATACACTATAAATTTCTCCTTTTATAAACAAATAAAATTAAGAAACTATAAAATTATCTAGATCTCTATACTCATTTTTAATACATTATAGCTCAAAAACATGTTTTAATAAATAACTATCCGTACTAGTTGACCTTGCTTACGTGATCATCTCGGCGAGCATTTCTCCACCGGACGGCACCGTACTTGGTCAAGGAAGAGCTCCGATTCTACGAGGAAGGGAACACGGTCTTCCACGACCGTTGTCGCTCTCCCTCGTAGAATCAAAGCTCCTCCTTGATATCCGTTACCGCTCGGCAGAGAACATGATCGCCGAGATGAACATGGTCCGCAAGTTCAACTAATATGGATTTTCTATAATTTTCTAACTATTTTCTAAGTTTATATTTATATATACTATGTTTAGGTACGGTGATTGACAGACTACTGCGACGATATCGGGACATGTGAATAAATAACCATCCATACTAGTTGACCTTGCTTACGTGATCATCTCGGCGAGCATTTCTCCACCGGACGGCACCGTACTTGGTCAAGGAAGAGCTCCGAATCTATGAGGAAGGGAACACGGTCTTCCACGACCGTTGTCGCTCTCCCTCGTAGAATCAAAGCTCCTCCTTGACGTCCGTTACCGCTCGGCAGAGAACATGCTCGTCGAGCTGAACACGGTCCGCAAGTTCAACTAGTACGGATTTGCTATAATTTTCTAACTATTTTCTAAGTTTATATTTATATATACTTTAACCTTCTTTCATGTAAATATGCAAGCTTGAAGTGATTTTGAGCTCAAATTGCTTACAAATGAAAAAAACCACAATAAAGAACCATAAATATATATAGTGAATAATATGGCATAAGAAAATGGTGAAAAATGAGAGTATGAGATTGGTAACCTTTACAACTGAAGAATCGACGGAGAAATCGAAGAAATCGACGGAGGAATCGAAGAATGGATGGAGGAACAATGGAGGTAGGGAGGAAGCAAGAACACTAGTGCAGTAAGCTTCAAAATGTGCTGAGCTCGGGCTCGGGGAGGAAGAAGGAGACGGCCGATATATAAAGGGAGAACATTTAGTCCCGGTTGGTGGATCCAACCGGGACTAAAGGTAACTTTCCAACCCTGGGCGCAGCCACGGCCCGGGAGTAGACTTTTACTCCCGGTTAGATCTACCAACCGGGAGTAAAAGTATACCTTTAGTCCCGGTTGGTGGCTCCAACCGGGACTAAAGGTCCCTGCCACCTCTGTCTAGCGCAGTAGCCGTTGGGCAGGGACCTTTAGTCCCGGTTGGAGCCTCCAACCGGGACTAAAGGTATTTCTAGTCCCGGGGGAAAAAAAATTCCGGGACTAGAGCCTATTTTGATCAAGGATCAAAGATCTGTTCTCTACTAGTGCATGCTATGTCTTTTTTTTATTTCCTTTCTGTAATCCCATCCGGTCAACGAGCATTTAGCCATCAAGTAACATAAAAAATTAATAGACATCTTTAAAAAATATTGAGTTAAGCACCAGAAATAAACTGGTGCAGGATTCACAAACGAGATAACTAAACATAAACTTTAGTTTAGTTTTCATAGGAGTTTCAAATTGAGGAAATTTTTTGCATGTTACATGCATAATAAGGATGGTCTTTTCAACGATTTCATTATTTCTAGTGATTTTTGGTTTCTTTTGAAATTTGAAATGCTCCTTTGGTAAATCTTATTGATGTCAATAGATGTTGTTGAGCTCCAAGTGTGCGGAAAAAAAAACTAGGCATACGAACAGAAACAGAGCGGTGACAAATGATAGAATTTTTTGTGGCAGAAGATCTGGTTCCTTAATTCAAAGGAGAGCGTTTGTTCTTCTTAGAGTGTACACGGAAGACGCACACAGACAGTGCTAAAAAAAATCGGCCGCTACACGTTGACATCTCATTTGGATTGACCAAGTATACATTCTGATGTCTTTTTTTCAAAGGCATGATATACATACAGGCCCAGTAGGTAGGCTGGTCCAAGCGAGCAAGAATCCGGCCAGCAAAGCGATGGCGGCCCAAAGCAGAGCGTTGAATACCAATTTTGTGCAACAGCTAGCTAGCCGCAGTTTTTGCATGCAGTTTGTCTTATATGTTTGGGTAAAGAAACCAGCATGATGGTTCTTGTTTGTCTTGTATTTTTTGGTAATCCTAAACATAAAGATGATTTGCAATCACATATAATTAATTCCAGATGAACAAGGTGATGCTGCTAATACGAAAGATGTGCTAATAAGATGGATTTACTAAAGAAATGGTATCATCTTCAGAATAAGCCATATATAATCTCTGTTTGAAAACCTAGCAAACTAGTAGTAGGAAACAACATAATCTTACACACCCAGAAGAATTTATCTCGATCTCTTATTTCCTTATACTAACATGCATTTGTCGACTGATAAATAAAATAAAATGAGCTTTTCATTAAGTTGTTGCAAACCATCAGACTATATGCCAACCTGTCAATCATCACCATCCATGCTGCACCAATGTGCAGTTGGCAATGTGGTTGAATCAGAACCTTCTACCCCAGCAGCAACAAGCAAGTGTGGTCCAAAGAAACATGCAGAAAACAAGTGAGGCAGCTCACATACAGAGTCTCGAGCAACATGCAACGCCAACCACCCAAACTTGGCGGCAGCCATCCGTCCATGTCAGTTGTAGTATGCAAACGACGCACACAATCCAGTCCGGAGAGTGAAGTGAGTCAGAGTCGTCACATTTTTTTTAAATTGCTACAGTACGGTAGCCCATACATGTTCATATCAGATCCTAAATATAGAGGGTGTTTGGATCCGGTGACTAAAATTTAGTAGGTGTCACGTGAGGGTGTCGCATGGGGTGTTCGCATACTAATAAAACATCAAATTATAGAATTCGTCAGTACTCCACGAGACGAATTTATTAAGCCTAATTAATCCATCGTTAGCACATGTTTACTGTAGCACTATATTGTCAAATTATGGACTAATTAGGCTTAAAAGATTCGTCTCGTAAAATAGTCGCAAGCTGTGCAATTAGTTTCATAATTAGTCTATATTTAATACTCCATGCATGTGTCCAGACATCCGATGGGACAGCGACTAAAGTTTAGGAAGAGAAACCAAACACCCCCATACTAGGCCAACAGACCTAAATTCAGACCAAATTTTTTTATTTTTTAGCCCTTTTTTTAAAAAAAAATCATAAATATGCCCTTGGAGGTATGATTTTAAAAGTTGGACCCTTAGCTCGGCGCCATCGTTGCTGGCGCTGAGGTCGTGGGCTCAACGCAGATATGGGGGTGACTTAGCAAGCAACTCGGCGCCAAAGATCCTAGCGTCAAGCTTGGTGTCGTAGATCCTAGCGCCGAGCTCGGTGCCGTAGATCCTAGCACCGAGCTTGGCGCCATGATCTATGGCGCTGAGGTGGTGTTTTAACCCTGGCCCCAACCTTCCTGCCCGAGCCTTCTTCCTCTTCTTTCTGCTCCCTCTCAGGTTTTTTCTCTCCCCACTTCGCCCTACCTCACGAATCGGCATATTGGACCTTGGAAACTTTGATTTGATCCGTAAATCTTCGAGAGCAAGGTATCCTCGCTCTCCTCCTAATTTTTTCGCATCGATTCAGTATATATTAGTCGGATTTTTCAACCTAAGAATCATCATGACTTAGGGTTTCATGTAATTTTTAATATTTGTATTATACAACCGTAGGATGATGTCAAGGCGTGGAAAAGCTAGCAAACCTAGGTAACCGCAGCGTATGTTGTTATGTTATGGGTTCATTGTTGTGCATCAAATGTGAAACCCTAGGTTTAGGGTTTAATGTTAATTGCTTTCGGTTCTTAGAACGAAATTGGTTGTATTATAATTATGGTTCTCATTGACATTAATTAGTGATGTTTTGATTTTTGTTTGTTAAATTACAACCGTTTTGTTAGATGCAAGAAATGTATTGGGATGAGTTTTGGCGAAAACGGGGTCGTGCTCGAGAATTATACCCCGACGCGTCTAGCAAAGATGCCCCCGCCCCTCCTGACCTCTCTGTCCCCAACTGTGACTGTGGTTTCCTGGCCGACGTGTTTCAATCGAGACATCCAGACACAGTGGCGCGTTGCTTCTACAGATGCAGTCGTTTTAATATAAGTAATTGTTTCCACTATCTTTTTTCTTCATTTGTGTAAATAGGCTACTAATATTTTATTGGAATCTTATTTGTGTAGGACCATGAGAGGTGCTTTTTCTTTCAGTGGATCGACGGTGCAGAGAAGTTTGACCCTAGGTACCTCCTTTTCGACAATTAATGTAGAGGGAGACATCCACATGAGCACTTCCAGCGTTGGGTTCCACCCCCCTAACCCCCCGCCAATGACGGCTAAGGAGAAGCACCTAGCCACAGTTAGACGACTCGAGGAACCTCCTCTGTGCGAATGCGGAGATCGAGCTACGATAAACCCTGAGAATACGTTGGAGTTTGTGTGTCAGAACAAACACGAAGTAAGTGAAAAGTGTATCTGTTTAAATATTTATCTCTATATGTGTGCGTGTACTAATGTATTCTCTTATAGCGTTATGGATTTGCGAAGTATCATTTCAATGAGTGGCTCTACGGTCCTAAAAATCAATGGCCGGAGCCACCAAAGGCAAAGGAAAAGAAGAAAGAAAGGTTAATTTACAAAGCACCTCCAGTCAAGTGCGAATGTGATGTTAAATCCAACCACGGTCTAGTCCCTTCGGAGCTTAGAATAGGTCATTATTGCGGCCATATGATTGACTATGATGAGGTTAATAAACCCTGAGAATAGGCCATTACTGTAACCTCGCGCGCGGCCACGGCACGACGGGCATGGCGCCGGCGCGGCGCGGCATGGGCAAGGTGGCCACGGGTGGCACGGCACCGCGTACGGGCGTGGGCGGCACAGTGGATGCCGCGGCCGTAGCTGAGGGCGCGGGGAACGGCGCGGGCGCGGGTGGCCGGGTGCGGCCGAGGGCGCGCGGGCGAGGGTGGCCGGGGGGCAGGAGAGGATGGCGGCGGCGGTGCGCTGCGCTGCGCTGCTCGGGCGAGCGCTAACGGTGCGAGAGAGAGAGAGAGAGGGAAAGGATTGGGGCCCATACGTAAGACAGGCTTGGCGCCAGTAACCACGGCGCCGAGCTGTCTGCCAAGTCACCGCCACGTCAGCATCGAGCCCAAGAGCTCGGCGCCAGCAACAATGGCGCCAAGCTAAGGGTCGAGATTTTAAAATCTTACCTCCAGAGACATATTTGTGAACATTTTTCAAAAAAATGCTAAAAAAAATTGGAAATTCAGACGGCACCACACTCACACAAGGATGCATACCCATGGGTATGCATGGACCATATGGTCCATCAATGCACTAATTTCTTGCAAATCATGTGCCCATGGTTTGTTCATGACATTCAATTAGTAGCCTGGCGACCCTCACCATCATTTACTAATACTTTAACAATACGAGTTGCCAAGTGCTTGTACTCCCTCTGATCACAAAAGAATGGAACCGTGGATTTTGTGTCAGTCAAACTAGGGACCGAATTTATAGTAAATATTAATAACATTTATGTCTCCAACTAGGCTTACTTACTAGAAAAATATATTTCATAATTAATTTAATGATACTTATCTTGCATCATAAATGTTAGTATATTTTTATATAATTTTGGTCAAACTTTAAATCATTTGACTCCTCGAAAAGTGTGGAGTGCATTCTTTTGTGGATAAAGGAGTACTTGTTTATTTGATGATCTAATCTACTACGTGTGCATGCATGCTTTGTGATATTTATGCATAGTTGAGCAAATGGGTTATGGTGTGATGGACATAAGCGCCCTTATGAAAGCTTGTAGAATAGATTTCGTTTCTATATGGCGACTATGTGTTATTGGTGCATGCATGCTCATTCAATTAGGACTTAGTGTATAGTGTTATGACTCATGATGTATTGATGCGTAGGTCCACATCAATCACTAAAAGTAGATAACTACCGATAAATCCTTAGTCGATAAAAAGTTTAACCTTGATGATTGTCTGTTTGTTGGTAAAAACAAACCATCAGATGGAATGCTCAAGCCAAGTGAAATCACGATTGATCCACACAATACACACATGGGTGTACAAGAGACATGGAAACTTGAATAACATGATGATGGTGTTGAAGTCAAAAGCGATCAAGTAGTCGGTGCAAGCAAAAAGGCAACCTGAGAGCATAGAGCATGGCAGTTGCCAACATGGACTATATATCAAAGAATAAGGTGGCATGCTTCAATATTGAGAGGACTTACTTAGGGTGGAAGCAAGAATGAAGACAAGCTTTGACAAGCATCAAGAATGGTTGGGAAATTTTGTATTAAAACCACATATGCGTGGATGGTCATCATTGTAGTCAAACTTTGCTTGAAGCGTAAATGCACTTGTCTAGCTATCATGTGTCCTTTGGTTCCTGGCTTGGATGCTCATTCTCACTTACGTCCATGTTTTTGTTGGCACTTTTGTAGCATTTTTGGGGTTCTTTCAAGCTTCCTAATTGTTCATAAGGTCAATGCTAGATGCTACACAAGTTGAATTGTGTGACCTAGGCAGTTAGAATAGTGGTGCATTGTGAGTTGTGTTGAGATCCTATCCACTTTGCTCTAATTAATATTCCATCCTATAACTTGGTTGTTTGTGAAGTGCACAGATCATTAGAGAAAACTTGAATAAATGAAAAGGTATGACATTGTCCATATATATGAGAGATAACTTTTATGTTTCTTAGAGAGGTGAGCATGTAATTCCTACAAAAAATCAATCTAAATAGCAGAATTAAAAACTAGACAATCCATCGCCTTGTTGGCTGCTTCAAAGGTAGAGTATCTATCAAGTTCCTGGACAATCCCATAGGAAATATAAACTTGCAAGAACTAAAAGGATAAGGAGATTTAAACTCAACTTGAATCAAAAGTTGTATTTTCACCTTAGAGAACTTTTGAGCTAATTACTTGCAATAGATTTTAAACAAGATGTAGATCAGGTGAAATCCCAACAACACATGAGTAAGCACATGAGTCAAGAGATTTGTACTAAAGTGCATCCCCTCCACAAAAGAGTACCTACGTCTCCATCGAGGTGCTAACAAAGAGTTGGGTATCTTTCAACCTTTATCCTCGCCTAATCAACCATAAAGATGAGGCTTGGGTCACTTACTCAAATTTCTCTAAACATGTGGGTAATACAAACTTCCTGAAGCTACACCACACAGCTTGGAGTTTCCCGGGCGATGCTTAGCCATCTAGAATCCCAAACCTCCAAGATTAACAAAGATGAACCATTATCTTGACAAAGCCTCCAAAGCTTAAAGGGGAAAGGTGAATCTTAATTACTCTTCCAGATCTTGTCCCTCTCATGAACCCTAACCAAGTCTTATGAAGAATTACTATAAGGGGTTTGATCAAATTGAGTGACAATAGTGTCAATGGGGAGACTATGTGACTCATGACATTGTCTTGTTGGTTGGGTGAGTCCATTAATGAGTTCAAAATAGTCAGTGGCATAGGGAGACTATATGACTCCATTTCCTTTGGTTGGTAACAAACATTGTGATAAGGAGATACATAGTGTCAAAAAGCGCACCTCAGTAGAGCTCTAACATGGATTAGGGTTGTGTTTTGGCAACCGATACCACATGATAAATCTGGTTGTCTCTTTGCTTCATTTATGTCTTGCATTACTTACTTTATCTTAGTGATTAGTGCTAGTTGTGCAAGAACCTTGTGTGTGACAACTAGGATTACTTGCTAGCTAGTGTGTGCTTACTATAGGGCTTAATTTCACAACGAAGGACTATATCTTAGTGTGCCCTTTGCTAAAAACATATTTAGTGTGATTTCCCTAAGGAATTGGTGTTAGTGTGAATTTTTTAGTCATTCGGCAAGAACTGCAAGGCTCCCCAACGCCCAATCACTAGTTTCTTCGTTGGTGTGGATGTCAACCCGACATATTTTCTCATGTCAGAAACAATTTCTTGTGTGTTTTGCTTCTCTTTCTTAATTTACTCTCCTTCCACGTCATCAAAATGGTGACATGGAGAGGTAACAAATACCAATGGAAACCAGTTTGATAGTTGCCTAATTGCCCTTTCAACTATTCATCTTGCATTTTATTTACTGACCACTCACCCTATTAACTCATCCCTCAACTAACTCCATATCCATCCAATCTTCTTAGACTCCTATATCTTTGAAGGTGATTAGTAATAAGATATGATTTGGCCATCGAACAATTAGCATTAATCATAGTACTTTTTTTAAAAAAAAAGAACACGGTACTAATGGAGGGCATTGAGGTCATTTTCGAAAATGTTACTCCCCCCTTGAAAGAAAAAAGAAACTTAATTCTTGTTTTTTAAAGAGTCAAACTATTTAAATTTTGACCAAATCTAAAAAAAAAACCTAACATTTATGATACTGAATTAGAATCATTAGATTAATCACGTAATACATTTTAACATTATATGTGCTTGGAGTCATAAATATTAATAATATTTTATATAACTTCAGTCAAATTGACTAAATCCAAATCTAAAACTGCATTTCTTTTATGGAGGTAGTACTAATTTGTGTGAACTGAAGTTGATTTAGCAATCTTTTTAAAGGTAGTAGTAACAATTATTGTCCTGTTCGCTTGGCTGATAAGCCATGGCTGAAAATACTATTGGCTGATTTATTGTGAGAGAAAAATATTGTTCGTTGGCTGAAAAAATAAGGCTTATAAACCAAGCGAACCGGGCGGATAATAGTCCCCAGCACAAGATCCTGAAGCGTGTACGCATACGGTTGGCACGACTCTGTGTGCCTGTAGTCACTGAGGATTAAGGCTGGATAACGAGTTGGCTCGGCTCGGCTCGTTCGGCCTCGTTAAGATAACGAGCTAGCTCGGCTCGGCCCGTTATCCTAATGAGACAGAAAGCTAGCTCGGCTCGGCTCGTTAAAAGCTCGAGCTGACTCGTTAAGCTCGCGAGCCAGGTATAAAAAAATACACAAAATATAATATTAGCATTTATCCAAAATTTAAGAATAATAATAATATAAAAGAAATGTATCTAGACTAGTTATCAGTCAATTTATAGGGTTGTCGATGTTTTACCACCGATAGCCTGCCACGGGGGTACCCGGGGCAGTATGTTCAGGCTTCGGCGTATGCCGAACTCGATGGTTAACGCAAGACACAGTCGATTTATCCTGGTTCAGGCCCTCGATCGTAGATCGAGTAATAACCTTACGTCCAGTCGGCGTTAGCCTTTGCGTTGGATTGATTGTCAAGTGTTGTGTTGAACAATGGTCGTGTCCTGTCCCAGGAGTCCTGCCCTCCTTTATATAGTCAGGAGGCCAGAGTCCTAGTCCGTTTACAATGAGATTTCCTAGTAGGATTACTTAATAGCTATACTACTAAGATTACATGGGGAGAGTCCTGGTTGGACTAGATATTCTCTCTCCCTTGCGGGGTATCCTGTGGGTCCCGCATCGACAAGCCCCCGAGCACTTCATGGTTGAGCTCCGAAAGTCTCGCTTTGCTTCTTCAAGTCTTGTTGAGTAGGAACAAAATGTCATCCGAGTACTTTCTGGAGTGAATCCTTGTAGCGCTTCTTGGGATCTTCGAGTGGTGAGTGCTTTTTGAAGAAAAAGTATATCCACCTGTTTGTAGCCCCCGAGCCTCTCGCTATTTGGAACAAGGAGCTGGAGGATCTTGTCTTGAAGTTGCTCTGATTGTTCGTTGAAGTTTTATGAAAAAAGAACTCGAATATGGCTCGTTCCGGGTTCTTTTTGTCGTAGTGTCTTGAAGTGATCTGCGTTGAGGAAGTCTTTTGGTGACGTGCGCTTTTTCGAAGAAAAAGTGCACTCACTGAGTGTAGCCCCCGAGCCTCTTGCTATTTGGAACAAAAAGTTGGAGGGTCTTGATTCTTGTCTTCTAAAAATTCTATGGCTATGTATCCTGCTTTCTCCGAGTTCTTCTCTTTTAGAAAAGAAGTCGGATGAAGAGTCTTGATGTGTTGTCGTCGTTGTAGTCTTGAGCTTCTTGTATTCTTGGTCCTTTGTCTTTGGTTCCGAGCTTCCGGGGGGTAGTCGAAATGAAAGGCCAAGCTCCCTAGCTTAGTGTTGATTAAGCTATGGTGTTGGTTGAGGCCCCGAGCGTATATCCGTGTTGTTTTGTTCGTGAAGAACTCGGATGCGAGGTCTTGGCGTATTCTTTGATAGTCTGCTGTTGTCAGATGTAGTTGTATGGTGGTGGTTGAGTGTAAATGCCTTTTGTTCACGAGTTGTACTGTGCTGTTATATTCTTCCGAATATGCCCGTCTTCGAGTACTGCCTCTTCTCGCCTGAGTCGTCCATTATTGTGTCCTGTCTTTTCACTGTGTCCTTTGTTAGGCTTATTTCATTGGTACTCCTAGTCCATGTGCGCCGATCCTTTGGTCTATAAATACTGTCTCGGAGTGCTTGTTTTCATTCATTGGATACTCTGTTGAAGCCTTGGTGGTCATGAACATGGTAGTTTGTGAAGTAGAGCAGCCCCCGGGCATGTTTTGTAGTTTCTGTGTGTCTTGCCGTAGCTGGAGGAAGTCTTGTGATAGGGATTAGAGGTAGGCTAATCCCGCGACAGCATTGTGCCAGGATGTACGTGGTGGTAGTTGGAGGAAGTCTTGTGATGTGGGCTTCGTTCCTTCATCCGGCAGTTCTGGGTTGATCCTCGTCGCCTGTCTTGAGACCGTCCAGGTGCAGATCAACACCATATCCAGCATCACATCGGTCTTGGGTAGACAGATGCCCGTCGGCCTTCTCTGCTCCATGTTGCCCTGCCGTGCTACCGATTTCTGCCTTGGATGCACTGCGTTCGTCCTTTGAAGAAAACAGTGTAGCTGATGGTGGTCTGTCCTTCCGAGTAGCAATTTGGGACACGTAGTCGTTCCAGAGCCTAGTCGTGTCCGTGTTCCTCTTTGCTACTTTGTTTTTCGTGGTGCCGAGTTCGTTGGGTCTTGTATGATTTGTAATCTTCTATTTTGAAGTCACTTGTAATGTAACGAATCTTGTCTTCTGAGTTGTCTTTGACTTTTCTGTTGTGATTCCCTGTCGTTCATGAGACTACCGAGTTCTTTCTTACATAACCGGGTTCTTTTGTTCCTCGTGAGGTAGCCCCCCCTTTTTTTTCTTGGTTCAACGAGTTGTTCTTGTGGCTATCTGATAACCCTGTTGTGGTGCTGCGCGGATAAGTCTGAAATATGCTCGTTGGTTTGTACCGTTGTGTGGATTCATGCCCTCCGTCGTTTTAGCTGTGTCGGTAAATGGACCGTTGCGTTCCCACGCTGTGCTTTAACGGGCCTTATGGGCCGTTTGTATCACTGAGAAATCTATTTAAAGACCTTTTATCTTCCTTTCCCTTGTCACCCAGCTCTTGCCTTTAAACCCTAGTTCTCAGAAAACCGCCGCCGTCATTGTCGTTATCGCCCGAGCACCATCATTCTAGCTTCATCCTCCTTAGCGCCTTTGTTGCTTCCGCCAGTTCATGGGAAAGAAGAAGACCGCAAGCAAATCTCAGGCGACCTTCGTGGACGAGGAGTCATCGCTGACTTTGATTGAAAACCAGGAGTTCGTGGCCATGAGGGCAGCTCAGAAGGTTTGGCCGGCTCCAACAACCAGCGAAGACCAGCTACGCGAGCTCGTTAGTGATGGCTTGATCCAAAGCAAAGTCATCGCTGAATGGAGAGTTCCGGGCGAGCATCGGGTTCTGGCCCCGGGTCCTGGTGAGATCGTCCTTTTTGTTTCTTTTGTCCACGCTGGTCTTTGTCTTCCTGCTTCCGTCTTCCTTCATCAGTTTCTTGGGTATTTCGGGGTTAGTTTGAACCATCTAACCCCCAATGCCGTTCTCCATCTTTCTGTTTTTGTTCACCTTTGCGAAGCCTTCCTTGGGATCCCTCCTTCTCTATCTCTTTTTCGTTTTTTCTTTCGCCTGAAACCTCAACCCCGCCGCGAGGAAACTAGTGCCCTCGGCGGTTGCGGGATTCAGTTTCGCCAGGGTCTCAAAATCAAGTTTTTTGATTATGACCTGGTCGATTCTGTCAAGGATTGGCGCGCCGAGTGGTTTTACGCTGCCAATTTGATCCCTTCTCTTGTTGTTCACTCCGGATCCGGTCCCGTGGCGAATGACCGGTGGGACAAGAAGCTTGAGTCTCCTACTGAGATTCAAGCGATCCAGCCACTCCTTGATAGGATTAGCACGCTGAAACAGCAGGGATTGACCGGCTTTGGTATTGTCTCAAGTTTTCTTCGTCGCCGGGTTCAGCCCTTGAAAGAGCGGGAACATCTCGGCTTTGAGTATTCTGGGGCCGAGGATCCTTCACGCATGGTCCTAGCTCTTGAGCTGACCGGTGAGGAGGTACTCGAGCGTCTCCAGAAGATGCTAAAAGGAGTGAGCGTCATTCCTCCTGCCGTCCTTGAGTACTCGGCCAACAACCCGCCCCCAGCTATGAGTTGTCTATCCTCCTTTTTTTTATTTGAGTTCTTTATGTACTCTTGCTGCGTCCGTTCTTGCTTAGCTTCTCCTTGTCTTGGTGTTTTGTCTTTTTTCGCAGGAGCTTGGGCGGAATTTTGTTGATCCGATCCCCCTTGATGTTCTCCCTGCTGTGGCGGAGACTGGGGATCGTCTAGCCGGTACTTCTGCAATTAGTAAGTCTCAAACTTTTACAGCCCTTCCTGGGGTTTCTTTCAGATTTGATGATGTATATGAAGAGTATGTTCCTCGTCTAGTCCCTCGCGGTCCTCGCAGTGTCCCGAAGAGGGGGCGAATGGACGGGTCTTCATCTGGCTTGCCTGTCTCCAAGAAGCCTCGCAAACCAAGTACTCCCTCAGGTACTCCAGTTGTTGCTAGCATGCTCTTAGGTGAGCACATTTAGTACTCTTTGTTCTTTTATTTTCATGTTTCTCTCTTGAACCGAGTACTTTTCATCTCTTTTTCAGCAGGTGCTCTGGTTTCGCTGGCTGAGGAAGAAGAGGATGATGAAGTTCCCCTCATCATGCGGCGGTGAGTTGTTTTTCATATTCTTGTCGCATTGAATTTTTCCTCTTTGTTTTTAATTTTAGCCTTGAACTTTTTTGAAGTAATCGGAGGTCGGGTGTGAGTTCTTCCGAGGCTCTCGCGCCGACTTCTTCCGAAGCTCCGGGGTCGAGTTCTTTGGTTGCCTCTGCCCCGAGCTGTACTGCTCCTCCTGGTGCGGAGTTCTTCCATGGCTCCAGCTCCGGCTTCTTCCGTGGCTCCGCTGTCGGCTGTCCCGCTCCCTGTCGCTGGGTGGCGGGGACGTCTTCGCCATCGTGGTTCCCCCTGCGAGGCCTTCTCTTGGCTTCGCAAAGAAAAGAGTAGTCGGGTGAGTAGATTCTTGCTTCATCTTTTTGGCTTTTATCTTCCTTCCTCTGGTTCTTATTGGTGCTTCCTTTTATCACTTTTCAGTGCTTCGTCTTCTCTAATTTCTTCATCGACTTCTTCTCTGCCTCCCGCCGTGCCAACGAGTTCTGAGCCTCGAGACTCACAACATTCTGTTGATGAAGTCGCGGCGGGGGCTTCAGAGCTACCTAGGCGGAGTCGCGGACTTGGTCGCTCCGGAGGTAACTGTGGCCGTCGCGCCGGGTTCTTCTGGGGGTTTGGCTCTGGCTTCCCTGGAGGTTGCTCTGGTTGCTCCTGCTTCGCCCCAGCCGGCTTCTCTTTCCCCTTCTTTTGCCTCCGGCGGCCCCTCCCTGTCCGATGACGTGGTGCAACAGTTCGATGCCACTCATCGGTTATCGGAGCTGACCGCAGCCTGGGGGAGCTTATCGACCCTCGCGACTTCTTTTGGTGAAAAGCTCCAGGTAAGTTTTACTGCCACTTCTCTTTTGCATGCTTGTTTTTCTTCTATCCTTACGCCTTGTTTCTCTTTGCCTCTTTCTGCTCAGTCTTTTTCTCGTGATCATTCTGGCTTCTTTTTCTCATCTGAAAATGAGAGGAAGTTGTCTTCGGAGGTGGACGCTCTGAAAGCCGATCTTGACCTTCTCCGGGTTGAGTTGGAGACAGGAGCGTCAATTGCACCAAAAGGAGGAAGAAAGCCCTTCGCGCCCGGGTAGTGGAGACGGAGAAACAGAGAGATGCTGCGGTGGAGTCTGCGAAGAATGAATGCAAAGGTGCCGCGGGTTCTGCCTGTTTCTTCTTGTATTTTGACTTCTTTTTCCGCTGACTTGTTCTTTGGTGTTCTGTCTAGCTCTCCGAGTTGAGAAACAAAAGCTCTCGGAGAGTATTGATGAAATGAAGGCCCTTGTCCGTTCTAGTCATAATAGAGCTGAGGAGGTAAATACTCATGCTGAGGAAGAACTCGCCCTTGCTAGGCTGATTAGGCGTGGAGCTGACAGAGATCTTGTGCAGGCCCAAAAAACCATTGAAGGCTTGTCCGGGAAGCTGGCGACGGCTACCGAGAATTGGAATGCCTTGTGGAAATCTTTTCGCTCGGTGGCCGATGTCCTTCGGACTCCAGCGGATGACGGGCAATCTTGGGCGCAGTTCATTCCCCGGATTCCGACTCGTTTCCAAGAGTTCGCGAAGAGGTGTGCCCAAGTATGTACCAAGAATGTGCTGGCCCAGGTCCGGGTCCTTGCTCCAGAAGCGCCTCTCTCCAAAATAGCAGAAGAAGCTGAAAGCCAAGAATATCTTGACGCCGTTGAAAGGATGGAACCCGAGGTTGAAGATCTAGCCAGTAGGGTTGTAGATAGTCTAAATATTGATATTTCCCTTTCTGATGACAACGCCTGACTCGGTTGAGCGTCCTCTTGTAATATTACACTTCTTTTTAAATGAAGATTCTTTATCTTTGTTGATGTATTCTTTGCATGGGTGTGGTTGAAGTTACTTGACTTGCTGAGTACCTTGTCTTGTTCCCGTCTCTGCTTCGTAAGACAACTCTGTGCGTTATCCTGACGAGGCCCCTCGATTTGTCGAGTACTTTTATTTTCTTCTTTCCTTTGTGATTCGTCGAGTGCTTTGTCCGTGCTATGACTTGTTAGATGTAGATCTTTTGTGTTAACAACCTTTCGCCTGCGCTATGTAAAACGACTCGGTATAGAAAGTTGCCTCGACAAACTTCGTTGTCCGAGTGCTTTCTTGAGTGGTGCTTGTGCTTTTGTGAGGAAAAAGTATTCCTATCTGGATGTAGCCCCCGAGCCTCTTGCTTTTCGGAACGAAGTGCTGGAGGATCTTTTGAAGTTAAATTTCGGTCGACTCAGCCAATTTGCTTTTTGTTAGCTTTTAGCTACCCTCATTGTCGAGTTGAAGCATTTTTTCAGCTATTTTGCTCTTGGCCGGGATGCTCAGGCATGTTTTCAGCCATTTTGCTTTTTGTTTCGGGTGTTAGCTTTTTAGCTACCCTCATTGGCGGGCTCAAGCGTTTTTTTTCAGCTATTTTGCTCTCGGTCGGAATGCTCAGGCATGTTTTCAGCCATTTTGCTTTTTGTTTCAGGGTGTTAGCTTTTAGCTACCCTCATCGGCAGGCTCAAGCATCTTTTCAGCTATTTTGCTCTCGGCCAGAATGCTTAGGCATGTTTTCAGCCATTTTGCTTTTTGTTTCGGGTGTTAGCTTTTAGCTACCCTCATCGGCGGGCTCAAGCGTCTTTTCAGCTATTTTGCTCTCGGCCGGAATGCTCAGGCATGTTTTCAGCCATTTTGCTTTTTGTTTCGGGTGTTAGCTTTTAGCTACCCTCATCGGCGGGCTCAAGCGTCTTTTCAGCTATTTTGCTCTCGGCCGGAATGCTCAGGCATGTTTTCAGCCATTTTGCTTTTTGTTTCGGGTGTTAGCTTTTAGCTACCCTCATCGGCGGGCTCAAGCGTCTTTTCAGCTATTTTGCTCTCGGCCGGAATGCTCAGGCATGTTTTCAGCCATTTTGCTTTTTGTTTCGGGTGTTAGCTTTTAGCTACCCTCATCGGCGGGCTCAAGCATCTTTTCAGCTATTTTGCTCTCGGCCGGAATGCTCAGGCATGTTTTCAAGCCATTTTGCTTTTTGTTTCGGGTGTTAGCTTTTAGCTACCCTCATCGGCGGGCTCAAGCATCTTTTCAGCTATTTTGCTCTCGGCCGGAATGCTCAGGCATGTTTTCAGCCATTTTGCTTTTTCGTGAAAACAACTCGTTGGAGTTCGTGACAAGACATGCTGTGGATGAATATCATCTTTATTGATCATGAGTATAAACTAATACATATGTTGTTGAAGAGTATTGTCTTTCGTTGATTGTAGGTCCCTTGTGGCTTGCATATCTGTTTTTTCTTGAGTTGTTTTTACGCGTAGAATCTTCTTAGCTGGCTGATGTGCCATGTATTGCTGACTTCTTTTTCATCTTCGGTCATCAACTTGTATGTGCCTGGTCCGGTGACTTTTGTGACAATGAACGGGCCTTCCCATGGACTGAGTAGCTTATGTCGTCCATCAGTCTTTTGTATCCTTCTTAGTACTAAGTCTCCAACTTGTAGTGATCGCAGGTTGGGTACTCTTGTTGTAGTGCCGTCTTAGACCTTGTAGGTATCTGGCTGATTGGAGGGTAGCAGTTTATTCTGACTTCTTCTGAGCTGTCGAGTTCTAATCTTCTTGTGTGTTCTGCTTCTCCTTCATCATATTGTTCTATTTTTGGGGAAGTCCAGATCAAGTCGGCGGGTAGTACGGCCTCTGACCCGTAAACTAGGAAGAAGGGTGAGTGGCCTGTTGCTCTGCTTATCTGAGTTCGTAGCCCCCATACTACTTTCGGTAATTCTTCAATCCATTTGGACCCATAGTCCACTAGTTCTTCGTATAACCTTGGTTTTAATCCGGCTAGTATGAGTCCGTTAGCCCTTTCTACTTGTCCGTTGGCTTCTGGATGTGCAACGGACGCATAGTCTATACTGAAACCACAGTCTTGTGCCCAGCTCTTGAATTCCAGTAGCCGTGAAGGGGGAGCCTAGATCTGTGATGATTCGATTGGGCATGCCGAAAGCGGTGCATAATGTCTTGGATGAACTCAACTGCTTTGGTTGCGCTGTACTTCGCGAGCGGTTTGTATTCAATCCACTTGGTGAATTTGTCGATTGCTACGAAGATGTACTCGAAACCGCCTTTTGCTTTTTTCAAGGGTCCTACTTGATCTAGCCCCCAGCAGGAAAAAGGCCAAGCGGGTGGGATGCAGATAAGATTGTGAGCTGGTATATGGGCTTGTCTTGCAAACATTTGGCAACCTTTGCATTTTCTGACAAGCTCTTCGGCGTCTTTTAAAGCGGTTGGCCAGTAGAATCCGGTGCGAAATGCTTTGCCAACCAGTGTCCTTGAGGCGGCATGATTTCCACAGCAACCTGAGTGTATTTCATTTAGGATTTCTTTGCCTTCTTCAAATGAGACACATTTTAGTAATACTCCTGATGATGCTGCTCTTCTGTAGAGTTTATTCCCTACTAAAACGTAGTTTTTGCTTCTGCGAACAACTTGTGTGGCCTCTGCTTTATCTGCTGGCAGTTTATTTTCTTTGATATATTCAATGAAATCTTGGGTCCATGAAGTGTTGATTGTCAAGATCTGAACGCTTTTAGCCTGAATTTCATGTGTTGTTTCACCGGGTTGTTTGATAGAGGGAACTGATAGCTCTTCTATGAATATGCCGGGTGGAACCTTTGCTCTGTCTGATCCGAGCTTGGCAAGGACATCTGCTGCAATGTTAGAATCGCATAGGACGTGTAAAATTTCTAATCCTTGGAAGTGTTTTTCAAGTTTCCGTATTTCAGCACAATAAGCACCCATGTTTTCTTTGGTGCAGTCCCAATCTTTGTTGACTTGGTTGATGACCACTGCTGAATCGCTGTATACGAGTAATCTTTTTATTCCGAGGGTAATCGCGACTCGTAGCCCGTGGATGAGGGCTTCGTATTCTGCTTCGTTATTCGTAGCTTGCCATAATATCTGAAGGACATACTTGAGTTATTTTCCTTCTAGAGAAATGAGGAGAACGCCTGCACCGGCCCCGCCTAGTTTGAGTGATCCGTCAAAGTACATTTTCCAGTGGTCGAGGATTGTATCTGATAAGGGCTGTTGAATCTCTGTCCATTCGACCACGAAATCGGCGAGGGCTTGAGATTTGATTGCTTTCCGTGGGGTGAAATTGATATCAAGAGCTCCAATTTCAACTGCCCATTTGGATATGCGCCCTGTGGCGTCTTTATTGTGTAGGATGTCTCCGAGTGGAAAATCTGTCACTACGGTAATCTTGTGGCTTTCGAAATAGTGACGAAGCTTCCGTGAGGTAATGAGTAGAGCGTAGAGTAGTTTTTGTACGTGTGGGTACCGGATTTTGGATTCTAACAGTACTTCGCTGATGTAGTATACTGGACGTTGCACTTTATACACGCGCCCTTGTTCTTCTCTTTCTATGACTATTGTTGTACTGATTACGGTGGGAGTTGCCGCGATATATAGCATCATATCTTCATCTTTCTTTGGAGGTGTCAGGATGGGCGATGAAGTGAGGTATTCTTTAAGTTTTTTGAAAGCTTCGTCGGCTTCTATTGTCCACTCGAACTTGTCTGTCTTCTTTAGTAGTTTAAAGAAAGGTAACCCCTTTTCGCCGAGTCTTGATATGAAACGGTTGAGGGCCGCCATGCATCCTGTTAGTTTCTGCACATCTTTGACACTCCTAGGTGGGCCCATTTCTGTTATAGCTCGAATTTGCTTGGTGCTGGCTTCGATCCCGCGCTGACTAACCAAAAATCCGAGTAGTTGTCCTGAGGGAACTCCGAATACATATTTATTTGGGTTCAATTTCCATCTCTATTTCTTCAAGTTTTCGAAGGTTTGCTTTAAATCTTCAATTAGAGTGTATGGGTTCCTTTGTTTTCACCACCACATCGTCCACATATGCTTCCACATTTTCACCTATTTGATTCCCAAGGCAAGTCTAGATAGCTCTTTGGTATGTGGCGCCGGCGTTCTTTAGTCCAAACGACATGGTCTTGTAGCAGTAGGCGCCAAACGGGGTGATGAAAGATGTCTTGCTCTGGTCTTCTTCTTTTAGTGCGATCTGGTGATACCCTGAATAGCAATCGAGAAAAGATAATAACGCAGATCCTGCTGTTGAGTCAACTATCTGGTTAATGCGTGGTAGCCCGAACGGATCTTTTGGGCAATGTTTGTTGAGATCTGTGTAATCGACGCACATACGCCACTCGTCCGTGTTTTTCTTCTGTACAAGGACCGGGTTGGCTAGCCAATCTAGGATGAAGGATTTCCTTGATGAATCCGGCTTGCCATCAGTTTTGTTATTTCCTTTTTAATTGCTTGCCTTCTTGTTGGGTGAGAATCGTCGTAACCGTTGTTTTACAGGTTTGGAGCCTTTGTTAACATCAATTCTGTGCTCAGCCAACTCCCTTGGGACTCCTGGCATGTCGGCTGGCTTCCAGGCGAAGATATCTTTGTTGTCCCGAAGAAAGTTGGTGAGCGCGAGTTCCTATTTTGCCGAGAGGTGAGCACTGATAGTTGCTGTCTTGGAGGTGTCGCCTGTGCCTAAGTCGATTTGCTTGACGTCGGCTTCTTTTGGTGGTGCGATGATACTGGGTTTTTTAGCCGATATTTCTAATTCTTCTTGGCTTGTTTCTGCAGCGATTGCGGCTATTTCTTTTCTTCCATTGTCAGCTTGTGCTTTAGCTGCAATTTGGATCGCCTAAACGTCGCAGTCAAAAGCGCGCTTTAAATCGCTTCGAAGAGAAAGGATACCGTGGGGTCCTGGCATCTTAAGCAGTAAGTACGGATAATGTGGTATTGCCATGAATTTGGTCAGTGCTGGACGTCCTAGGATTGCATGATATGATGAATCGAAGTCGGCGACTTCGAATTTGATAAACTCTGTTCGGTAGTTTGAAGGAGTTCCAAAGGTAACAGGTAAAGTAATTTGTCCTAGTGGCATGGCTGCTTTGCCGGGTACTATTCCGTAAAAAGGTGTGCTTGTTGGTGTAATCATCCCGGCGAGTTGTAGTCCCATTTTCCTTAGAGTTTCTGAAAAGATGATGTTAAGCCTAGCTCCTCCATCGATTAGTACTTTGGTGACGGTCATACCAGCTATAGTCGGATCCAGAACCAATGGATAATGGCCCGCGTTTCCCACGCTAGTCCATTGGTCTTCTCTGGTGAATTGGATAGGATACTGTGACCAATTGAGGTATCTTGGTGTAGCCGGTTCTGCGGTCATAATGGTCCGCAGTGCTAGTTTTTCTTGATGTTTGCTTCTGCAATCCGGAGCCCCTGAGAAAATCACTGCTACCGTTCCCCTAGGTTTTTGGAATCCTTTGTCCTCGTGGTTGTCTTCTTCTCTTTTCTGATTGTCCTCTTTAGTGTCTTCCTTACTATCTTTTCTTGTGTATCGATCTTTGAAAGTATAGCAATTTCCGATGGTGTGCCTCCCACTAGGGTGTAATGGGCAACGTATGTTTTCAATGTCATCATATCTTCTAGGTTTGGTAAACTTCTTTGATTTGTCGGCCATTGCCACAGTATTGTCTGGTCTACGTTTTCTTTCTTGATGTCTGCTGTTTCGATGATTTTGCTTGTCCGAGTTGTCCTGGTTGTTTCTGTCCGGGAACCTTTCTCGTGTTTTTTCTTCTGCAGTAATCATCTTTTCTACTGTTCGTCTGAATTCTTCATTGTTTCTCGGATTTTCTTTGCAGAAGTCTTGAAATTGCCACCTAGCCATGATTCCGTGAGAGAAAGCTTCAATTACTTCTCGTTCGGTTATGTCATGCACTTGAGCTCGTAGTTCGCCGAATCGTCGATAGTAATTTCTGAGACTTTCACCTCCCTTTTGCTTGAGTCCTTTTAATTCTGCATGGGTGATTGGATGTGTAATGATTCCTGTAAAATTCTCACAAAAAGCTCTTTGCAAATCCTCCCAATTTCTGATAGATCCTGGGTTCAGTTTGTCGAACCATTGGAGAGGCATGGCTTCCAGTGCCATGGGAAAGAACAGGGTTTTGATATCATCGTCTCCTCCGGCTAGTTCAATTGATTGTGAATATATTCTGAGCCATTGCCTCGGTTTAGTTTTGCCATCATACTTGGAGTGGTTAGACGGTTTGAATTTGTGAGGTAATCGTACCAATGCAAGCCTGTTCGCGAAACAGGGGAATCTGTCGTGCGTCTTGGTTTCTTTGAATTCGGATTCGGCACCTTCTTCTGGCCAACTGTCGTTCTGCCGGGAATAATCTTGCGAGACTGTCCGAGTAGGTACCCTACTCCTAGTCTTCTTTGGTTGTTCAAATCGGTGGCCTTGATTATGTTCCTTCTTACTTCCTTCGTCATGGCTTCCACCCGGCCCAAGTCTTTTTAAAGCGGATTTCCTTTGATTTTGTTCTTCTTGCCTGTGGGTTGTTGATCTGGCGGGTAGTCTTGATCGAGCTCTCTCTTCATGCGTTTTTGGGATCGTCGGTCGGAGCAAGTCCTGGAGCTGTTCATACTTCTCACTGGGATGTGAAGTTTTTCTGAGTTCTTCTAATGCTTCTCGAATCTTATCGTAAGGTGTATTCGCCGTGCATCTCCCCTCGACTTCTCGTTACGATTTTCTTTTGTCGTACTCTGCCAATTCTGACTCGTATCTGATCCAAGCTTCCCTACGCTGCCTAGCACGGTGTTGACGCCCTTGCTTCAACTTGTTTTTTCTTTCTCTAGCTTGTTTCTGACTATCTGTTTCTCCGTCGTAGCCTTGGGCAAAAGGTGATATGTTGGATTCTGATTCATCTGATGATCTGACATCAGGTACTTCTGGGGGATTTAATGGTGACCGCGGTCGTCGAACCATGAGCACTTCTCGCGCATGAGTCGTCCTGTTATTGGCGTTAGTTTTCATGCTGTCGGAGTTGCTAATAACTTTAGTGGACGCCTCGGTGTCGTAGATCGAGTCTCCTTCTTGGTAGGGTAGAATTGCTGTCGTCGTCGTGCCGACTAGTTGGGTACCGCTGTCCTCAGGAACAGAACCTGGCCAGTGGATGATGCAGTCTTGGGATGTTATTGTTAGCATGAGACCCTCCTGAGCTCCTGTCAGTGGTATCCCGCATCTTGGATTGAAAGATCTTTCGAACTGTCCCTAATAGGATTTTGTCATGTTGTCGAGCCCAAATGGAAAAGAACTCGACTTCTTGGAAGAACTCTGAGGGTAATCCGAGTTGTTTTGGGTTGTGCTCTGGAATCTTGCCAAAAAAGAACTCGGTTTTTTGAAAGCACTCGGATAAAGCTTCATCTTGATGTTTGAATTCGAATCGGATATGAGTGGCCGTGAGATCTGATTTGAATCGGATACTGTGAGCTGTGCGAATCTTCTGGTGAGCTGATCCGTTGTAGTAGGTGAAATATGGAATTCTTTATGATGATCTGGATCTTTGAGGAGATGGCCCTGAAGCTTGCCGTTGTTGTCCGCCTCGCAGATCCACGAGCCGAAGATGAAAGTTGATCCCGTCGGGAAGATTATGTTGTCGAGGTCCATCGAGTTCTCGGATGCAAAGTCGCCGAAGGCCCCTACCTGGCGCGTCAGCTGTCGATGTTTTACCACCGATAGCCTGCCACGGGGGTACCCGGGGCAGTATGTTCAGGCTTCGGCGTATGCCGAACTCGATGGTTAACGCAAGACACAGTCGATTTATCCTGGTTCAGGCCCTCGATCGTAGATCGAGTAATAACCTTACGTCCAGTCAGCGTTAGCCTTTGCGTTGGATTGATTGTCAAGTGTTGTGTTGTACAATGGTCGTGTCCTGTCCCAGGAGTCCTGCCCTCCTTTATATAGTCAGGAGGCCAGAGTCCTAGTCCGTTTACAATGAGATTTTCTAGTAGGATTACTTAATAGCTATACTACTAAGATTACATGGGGAGAGTCCTGGTTGGACTAGATATTCTCTCTCCCTTGCGGGGTATCCTGTGGGTCCCGCATCGACAAGGGTCTAGATCAGTTATCAGTCAATTGTAAAGTACAAGACATGAAGTAATACAAAAACTAATATAAGTTTTGATACTTTTTTTCCTGGAAGCTTGCTCGTTTAGCTCGCGAGCGGCTCGCGAGCTGGCTCGAGTTAACTCATTATAGCTAACGAGCTAAATTCTTGACTCGGCTCTACTCATTATCCTAATGAGCCGAGCCAGCCACCAGCCGAGCACCGAAAACGCCGTTCCCACTCTCGTCTCCATCGCAAACAACCGACAACCGACTGACAACCACACAGCGGAGCCCAAAAAAGGTCCAGATAAACAAGATTATCGTGTGCAAAATGTGCTTAAATTGACTGAGAAATGGACCATTAACTGTACTTATTAGGATTAGGACCTGGACCTATGCGTACAAGATGATAAGGTAAACTAACTTGGACCACAGCATACAATTTATAATGAACTAAGACGGTGCCCGTGCGTTGCAACGGAAAAATCACGGCATTACCTTTCCAATTATGATCTAATTTTTTTTCCGTCCTCAAACAGTCAATCACGACATTGCCTTCCATATTAATTTTCTTTTTGCCTCCTCAAGCGCGGCATTGCATTCCATTCGAGGTTTCTTTCCTTTAATTGCGCCAGTAGGGACACGATTATATGGAAAGCTTTTGGTGCTGCCGGGTGGACCAGTGTTGAGGGATGTTTGGTCCTGCCGGGTAGACGTTGACAATCTATATGTTTTAGTTGTAGAGATAAAGAAGAGAAATGTAGGAAGTTCCCTGAAATTTCACAATACAATTTATAATGAAGTTGTTAAGGAAAAAAAGGGGGCATCCGATGAAATATATTTTTGTTAAACGATATTTATTTATATTGATAAGAATAATTTATTGGTGACATTGAGTGCAGTCAATAAACGATAGGAGTAGAAAATGCATTGATTCCTCCATGGTCCATATGGGATGATGACGGGAGTACGGTGGTGGTTGGTTGTCCCTCATAAATTTTACTCACTATCTTATCGAATGTTTAGATATATGTATGGAGTATTAAATATAAACTAATTACGAAACTAATTGTATAGGTTGTGACTAATTGGCGAGATGAATATTTTAAGTCTAATTAGTCTATGATTTGACAATGTGGTGCTACAGTAAACATGTGCTAATGACGGATTAATTATGCTTAAAAAATTCGTCTCATGGAGTACTGACGGATTATGTAATTTGTTTTTTTATTAGTATTCAAACATCCCATATAACATTCTCCCAATATACCTCTTAAATTTTAATCACCGTATTCAAACACCACCTAAAACAATGGAGTACAACAGCAGGAGTGAGAGCGAGGAAGAGAAACAGAAACCAACAAGCACCGGTTCACAAGCTTGGGCCTCGTTTAGATTGCAAGTTTTTTTACTATTTCTTTATCACATTAAATATTTGGATACATGCATGGAGTATTAAATGTAGATAAAAATAACTAATTACACAGTTTAATTGTAAATTACGAGACGAATCTTTTAAACCTAGTTAGACCATAATTAGACAATAATTATCAAATACAAACAAAAGTGCTACAGTCCCCACTACTAATTCGTAGCCCCAATCTAAACCAGGCCTCGGTGAATCATCACCCGGGCCAAAGAGGACGAGAAGGCTGCCTGCTGCCGCCGCCGATGTTGCAGTTGCAGATCACGCGACCTTTTCTGCATCCAGCCATCCACCCTCCGTCCTCTCTCTCTCTCACGCACACAGACACATCACACAGCTGGAGAGCAGGTGCTTCTCTCACACCTCGGACAACGCCGCCGTTGCCAGTCGTCGCGGGGCAGCGCCGAATCCTGATAGGTGAAGAAGGCGTGGCATCCGTCGTTTTCGCTGCAGATTCTTGCTGCGGCTCATCTGCCCTGGCCCCCGTGCCGTGCTTCACCACCAACCCCGCCCAAGACTCCAAGAGGTAGCAGTGCTGCTCCTCTTCCTCGCAGGCAGCATCGTTGTTCTTGATTTCCTTTCTAGTCTCTCTCGGCGTTTCTCATGGTTGCCGGTTGTTCGATCCGTATGGCTTCGGAAGCGAATTTCTTGGGAACCGTTTTGTAAACAAGGGGGATAAAAAGAGCCACCATTTTCTCTGAATTCTTTCTACTGCACGCCTGGGATTTTGTCTTGTTGAGAATGCTGCTTCTTTGGAATCCAAAAACAACGCAAAAAATGCGTCGCTTCCTCTCAAACAAGATCTTCATTTTTTTTCCCTCGGTTGTTCTAGCACATGTCCTCATGATTGAGCTTTTTTTTCTTCCCCTTTGTGGTTTCTTGTTCTTCCTCCAGAGTCCAAGCCACTAGATGGCGGTGGCATTTTGGGGACGAGATTTTGTCCCTGGATTTGTCTGCGCTTCGCTTCTTTTTTTTCTTTTTCTTTTTTGAGAGAGAACCTGCGCTTCGCTTGTTGGTCTCTCTCTGTCCCCTGTGTTTCCGCCATGCTTTCCACCAACCGCCCCTGTACCTTCTTCCCAACTGATGATTGCATTGACTTACTTTTTTGCAGCAGACATAGGCTCATGTCCTGCCCAGCGGTTCGGCTCTCGGTTCTGAGCGCTGAACGCAACCTGTGAGACCGTGCAGTCCTGAATATGTTTGGTTTCTCGCGGCGCCAGGGGAAACTTGGAAGGTGAATGTTATGCACAGTTCCTTGTTTTCATCATGTCATGCTTTTCCTCATTTAAAAAAAAACGGTACCTGCTGTGTGATGATGACAAGGGGAGCTTGTTAACGTGAAATTCGGTCACTTGTGTACTCGAGTATCAGTGCATCATTTGAGTTTTGGCAGTTAACTTAGTAATTTCACCTGAGTTGATTCATCAGCTGGTGCTCCAGTACATGTCAGACTTCGAGATTTTCTTTAGAGAACTTTTTTTCCTTTTACTGACTACCAAACTTCTATGGACACAGTAGTACTGTTGGTAACAATTGATGGGATACATTGCAAATTGATGAAGTCATACGGCTTCATCAAGCTCAGTTAACATTGCATTGCATTCAACTTTTTTTTTTTCTCGAACACGCAGGAGAACTGCGTATCTTTATATTAAGAAGAAAAAAAAGTGTGTGTGTGTGTGGGGGGGGGGGGGGGGGGGGGGGCAAGAGCCCTTACAACACACACTCACACTCCTAAGCTCTTAGACAAACACACGCGCCTTTTACTAATATAGGAAACGACTTCACCTCCACAAAAGGATCCTACTGGCTATCTACAGGCTCAAGAGAAGGGAAGTAGCTTCCCTGAGCCTTTGCAAGCTTCCAGAAACGCTGTTCCTCACTTGCGAGCAGCAATGCTCCAGCCAGGCTAGGAGGAGTCCCATCGAAAACACACCGGTTGCGATGGTTCCAAATTGTCCATGCACCAAGGATGATAAGCGAGTTGAGTCCTTTTTTGTGCGAACCATCCATTCTAGACTCTGCTTTGCATTCAACTAAAGTCGCATTTCCTGGCTACATTTGATCCCAATCAGTCCTATTTTCACATTTGCTTTGACTGCTTTATACTTTGTCTTTTTTGCTTTTCTTTTTCAGGTCGAAGGGTGACCCAAGTGATCCTTTGAACAGCTCTAGGAGTCCAGTTGGCCCCAGTAAACACCTCAATCTGCACAATGTGAGCCTGTGACTGAAGAAACTGCATCTAGTATTGACCTTGTTGTATTTTGGCCAGAACTGGATGGTTTAGCTCTTGGATTTTTTTTCAATTTTCAAGGGTATGACGCAGTTACGACATCAGTGAGTGGCCGCGCAGATGATCTTTCCTACCGCTGCTCGTCAGATACCTTTGATCCTGACGGACGCACTTTCAATATTTCAGAAAATTGGACTGTGCTGTCCACAGAGGGAGATAAACCTATTCCTCGCTTCTATGTAAGCCACTGAAAATAATATAATAACTAGAATTAAGTTCATGTATCTTGAAAAAAAATAGGTATTTACTTAACACATATTCAACTTTGATCGAACAGCATGCAGCAGCCATCGTAAGTAGCAAGATGGTAGTGTTTGGTGGTGATTCTGGTCAACGCTTATTAGATGACACAAAGGTATGGGATCTTCTTTTTTCTTATGTATGTTGTTTGGATGTGTGAACTCTGCACTGAGTGGTACCATGTTATTATCAAATAATCTTATAATCTTATGACTTCACTTATTGTATTAATTAGATACTGAATTTAGAGAAGCTTACTTGGGATTCTGCGCCTCCTAAAGTTTGCCCATCACCAAGCGGACGTTCGATGAAGTTGCCAGCCTGCAAAGGTCATTGTCTGGTATAGCTCTTGTAAATCACTACTCTGTAGTGGTTCTTGAAACCTAAGTTACTGATATGATCATTCTTTAAATAAGAAAATTTACTGTGCTGAGTTAAGGCAGCTCGAAGCGGCCACACGGTGATTAGAGCTGGTGCTACATTGATACTTTTTGGCGGTGAGGACACAAAAGGAAAGAAACGGCATGACCTTCACATGTTTGATCTTAAGTCATCAACATGGCTTCCATTGAACTATAAGTAAGTCATAATTGATTTTGGGATACTACATTTTTGCTACTGGTCTATGGTTGTCCCAACTTAACATTTCCCATATAAGCGCATCTGATTTTTTTTAATTGGGGTTAAATTCAATTTGTGTTCTTTTGTAGAGGCACTGGACCTTCTCCAAGATCCATTCATGTTGCTACACTGTATGATGATAGGATCCTTCTAATTTTTGGAGGCCACTCAAAATCTAAGACACTTAATGACTTGTATTCTTTAGATTTTGATACAGTAAGTTTTTGTGAGCATCCTTGGTTCAGTATACCTCAATACGTTTTGCATTGAGCAGGCTACTTTTTAGTGTTATCTTCCTGACAGATGGTATGGTCAAGAGTGAAGAACCATGGTCCTCACCCATCACCTCGAGCTGGTTGCAGTGGAACTCTGTGTGGAACTTAGTGGTACATAGCTGGTGGTGCAAGCAAGAAAAAACGTATGTCTCAAGCTCTCAATTTGGAAGATGAGTTGGTGGTTTTATTTCTTAATGAATAATACATGTATTGCTAATGATGACCATCTATCTTCTTTTGCAATTTCTAACAAGAAATCAAATTCTCAGGACATGCAGAAACCTGGGTTTTTTATGTTCTACAATCTAAGTGGTCTGTTTGTGTAGTACCCCCTAGTTCATCAATTACTACAAAAAAAGTAAGTAATTTTCTTTCTGTTCTTTCTGACTCTCTTATTTAGTTTTGATAGTATCTCGTATTCACTACTTTCCATTTTACATCACTCAACTAATTAGCCAGAAAACTAAAACAACTACTGATGCAGGGTTTCAGCATGGTTCCTTTCTACCACAGGGACAAGATTGCTCTTATTGCATTTGGAGGGAACAAAAAAGAGCCGTCCAACAAGGTGAAGCAATCGGTTTCTACTAAAGAGCATATTTTTTAGTGACTGTTAAAGAACTGGTTGTCATTTTGATCCAAAAAATATATATAGTGTGGCTTCTCATGATCTTAAGGCTCTTAAAACACAATTTGTCATCATTGTCTGGCACATTTATGATGTATGTTTTCCACTTACTACCTCATGTGAAGTCAACTAAAAATGGTTTTGAAGTTTGAAGCTTTCATATCAACTTGGATTGTATCATTGACCATGTGACCTTGTGCAGGTTGAAGTATTAGTGGTACTGCAAAATGAGCATTCTTTTAGTTGGCGTTCGGCCCCAGAAGTGGACCATGTGCTGTACGAGTACTCTCCAAGCAATAAGGAGCTTGCTGATCATCTCAACAAATGTGCCCCCTTGTACTCACAGTTCCATCGCAAGGCATAGTCTCACTTCTGTGATAGAACACCCTCCTAGAAGGGAACCCCTCTCTGAGTCATTGTTGAAGCAGTCCAGTTTGGGCACTTCACTCCATGGGCAGTTGGATCAAGTAGGAGAGTGCAGCCTAGGTCAGAAATTGCAGAAACCAATCGATGATGACAGATACGATGACGTTGATGACGACTCTTCATGTCAAGATAGCACTGTGAACAGCTACGAGCAAATGGACATATTATTTGTTTATCTGCATAACAGATTGTTTCTTACAGCCGAAAGGGCATCGGAGCAAAAGGACAGGACCTGGTATTCAGAATGACATAGCAGAAAATATGGTGACTGGAGGATCAAATGTGAGAAGGATAGCTAGATGCTCTTCAGATGTTAGCCAGAGCCACTTATACACCACAAAAATAGCAGACTTAATCAGAAGAAACACCACGCTCGAAGACCAGCTTGCGACCACGCTGGCGAGCAAAGACCAGCTAGAGAAGAGCTTATCATCAGTCATTCACAGCAGAGAACAGCTGGAGAAGATGCTTGCCAACAAAGATAAGGAGGCTGAGATGCTGAAAGAGAAGATAGCATGCTTAGAGCTGGCACAGGAAGAGTCGAACAGCCTCTCGAACACGTTGCACGCTGATAATGTGCGCCTCGAACGTGAAGTGGCGTTCCTGAAGGCCGTCACAGATGAAACTCAGAAGGCAAGGAAACTTGATGCTTACTAGTAATGTTTGGTGATCCTGATGTGTTCTTTACTGAGTTCGTTTTGGTCTTGCAGGAGCTGCATTCCACTCGTAGAGTTTTAGCAGGAGAACAGTCGCGAGCGTTCCAGGGCCAGGTACTACATTTGAGACATATTGACCCCATACATTGAGACTTAACTGAGCCAAAATGTTTTTGTCACGCAACTTGACAAATTTTACCTACCAGTAACTCACCATGGCTTTTTCCAGGTTGAAGTGTTCCATCTCAAGCAGAGGCTGCAAATACTGGAGGGAAGATCAGGAACACCCACCAAACCACCTCTATAGCTTGTAGTTGCTACATTTCTGGACATCAATTGTTGCAAGTTTGTAACAGCCCCATGTAAACGATTCCGTGGTGAGCGTTTATATGATCAACAGGTTTTGTTATGCTACCATGTTAGATCTGTAATTTGTGGGACATGATATAAAACTATAAATAGCTAACGGATTGAACCGTGCTATATGAGTAAATATTGATCTGTAATTTGCGCGGACATGGTTATACTTACCTGAAAGGTGGCATCTTCCTTTCTCGAAGTTTCAATTAGCATTGATTTTTACATCAAAAAGACAAACTGCTATCAAAATTCAAGTTTAGTCGGAGAAGAATGTTGCATTGTTAAGTGCTTTACGCACAAAACTGTACTAAACAATTAACCATAATATAAAATTAAGTTAATTATCAACTATAAAATTTTATTCGGAGAATCAAATTCAACAAGAGCGCGAGTCAGCTATTTAGTCCCATTCTCCACAAATAACTTAAAATGGAACGGTGCCTTTGTCTACACAGTATCCACTGTACACTTGCCAATTGCCATCACAACATCATGACCCAACATGAGGGCGGATTACAGCAGCAGAACTACAGGGTTACATAAATATCACTATTCTTCATCTTCATCTTCGTCTTCATCGTCATCATCCGGAATGGCAGTGTCATCGCCAATACTTTGCAGAAGGGTATCCACATCTTCACCGAGCTCTGCCAGCCTTGTGCTCAACTTCTCAACCTTAGTTTGTTCCTGGCCGAGGCAGACGAGTAGATCATTCAGTTCCGCCTCACCATCCTTCTCAGCCTCTTCCTTGGCTTGCGCTTTTATTGCTTCCACGTCAGGATACGGCACACTGCCTCCCTGCCGCAAGGTTTTTACCTCGGCATCCAAGCGGTAGTTGGCCTGCTCTATGCTGTTGTAAGCTTCTGACAAGCTCTTGAGATCAGACTCCAGTTTTACTGAAAGGTTTCTTTGGTTGTTAGCTTCAGCTTCAATCTGGGATTTCTCAGCTTTGAGTGCCTCTATCTGTCGTTTCGCTCCCTCCAGTTCTTGTCTGAGGGCTTCAATCTGGACCCTTTCTCGGCCACTGCTCGGTTTGTGTGAAGTATCTGTGGTGGCACCACCAGTTCTCACTAACTCTTCTGCTAACATTGCATTTCGAGCTAGTAAGTCCTGACAGATGCCATTATAAATATCAGTGTCAGCTTCTTATACTTTCAGGTACAGCAGTGTCTGAAATATGTAGAAGTTAAGTCCTGCTCCCAGTTATCACTTAGTTATCTGTGCTTAATTATGTTTCTGCTATTAAGGCCTTGGGCAGCACAAGTGACTGTGCAAGTACCCAGGCAGTTAGCTGTTTAGTTAATGCTCTAAATGAGCCATCAATGTAATCAATGTGCTACTTATCTCCTATATATGAAAGAGCAGTCGCCTGGGTGTGTTATCCCTAGCTGAGTAAAAACACTCTGTACCTCCAACAATTGGTATCAGAGACCAGGTTAGACACCTCTCTCTCATCTTCTACTCGAGCCCCCTTCCCTGCTTTCTCATCCATGGCCTCGACATCTTCTGAGCGCCGAAGGAAGGCTGCCAAGGGCGTCAGCGATGCGGAGGACTCCTCTGGCCGGGCCGCGCGCTTGAAAGCTGCAGAGGAGGCAGCTGCGCAGGCGGTCCAGGCGGCGCGGCAGGCGGCGGCGGCTGCAGAGGAGGCGGCAAGGACCGCGCGGGTGCTGAGGGAGGAGATTGCAGCAGAGAAGAAAGAAGAGGAGCTGGAGTATGAAGAAGGAGAGGAGGAGGTCAAGAGCCCGCGCCGGAGGTCTCCATCTCCGCCAGTCCGCAGGCGTGGCCGCGGTGGCGGGCGTCGGGAGTCGCCTGTGTACGACAGGGTCGTATACAGGGACTCGGGCAGCGGCACGAACTGGCCGATGCTGTCCAAGACGAACTACCACGAATGGAGCCAAGAGATGAAACTGCGAATGCAGGCCCGCGATCTGTGGGACGCAGTTGAAGGAGAGCGGGTCTCGTTCCGCGACGACCGGCGGGCTATGGAGGCGATTGTCGCAGCGGTTCCCAAGGAGATGGGGATTCCGCTCATCGACAAGCAGACGGCGAAGGAGGCGTGGGACGCCATAGCTGCTGCGCGCATCGGCGTGGACAGGGTCCGCCGCGCGACGCTGCAACGCATCCGCCGCGACTGGGAGAACATCAGTGTCAAGCCAGGAGAGAGCGTCGAAGATTTTGCCTTCCGCCTCTCAACTCTGCATCGACAGCTTGTCCTTCATGGTGATCAGGACATCGATGAGAGGCGTGTGGTGGAGAAGTATCTGCGTACAGTACCGTCGAAGTATGCGCAGATTGTGGTTGCTATTGAGCAGTTTCTGGACTTTGACATGCTCACGCTTGAGGAAGCCACTGGGAGGCTCAAGGCTGTTGATGACCGTGAAGAGCAAGCGCCTACCGAGCCAATCACCGTCGGCGACAAGCTCATGTATACTGAGGAGCAATGGCGCGCACGCTGGAAGGAGAAGAAGGGCGGCGGGGATGATTCTGCTGGCTCTAGTTCAAAGAATCAGCGCGGCGGCGGCCAAGGCGGCGGTGGTGGCCGCGGTCGCGGCGGCTGGCGAGGAAAGGGCCGTGGCGGCGACCGCGATGGTGGACGCTGTGGCGATACCTGCCACAATTGTGGCCAGGAGGGCCACTGGGCAAGGGACTGCCCTCATCCACGCCGAGACAGAGATGGTGACCGTGATGGTGGCGGTGACCGCGGCGGCGGACAGGGCAGAGGCCGTCGTGGCGGCGGCCGCGGTGGCAATCAAGGCCAGCACGCTGGTGGCCGAGGGGGCGCAGGCGGCGGTGACGGCGGCCACAATGGCCGTGTGCAGTATGCAGAATGCGAGGATGATGGGGCTCTGTTTCTGGCGCATGGGCTCGTTGATCTTGATAAGTGCGCGCCGGCATACACCTATGCTGCTCAAGAGGTGAATCTGGAAGAACCAAAAGCCCGCGCCTTCCTTGGTGCCAATGGCGATGAAGAAAAGGCAGATGTGTGGTACCTTGATTCAGGAGCTACACACCATATGACTGGACGGCGTGAGCTCTTTTCTGACTTGAACACGGACGTGCGAGGCACGGTCCGATTTGGAGATGCGTCCAAGGTTGACATCAAAGGCATCGGTTCGATTGCTTTCGAAGGAAGAACTGGTGAGCATAGGGTGCTGCAGGGTGTGTACTATATACCAGCCCTGAAGAATTCCATTATCAGTCTGGGTCAGCTTGACGAGACTGGCTCCAAGGTGGAGATATATCACGACGTGTTACGTATCTGGGAACACACTGGCCGTTTGATTGCCAAGGTGAAGAGAGGGGCTAACAGATTGTACACACTCCAACTTCATGCAGCCCAGCCACTTTGTCTTGCAGCATGCAGAGGAGATGTAGCGTGGCAGTGGCATGAGAGGATGGGGCATTTGAATTTTGATGCACTCCGCAGACTTGGGAAGGAGGAGATGGCGCGCGGTGTCCCGGTTATTGACCATGTGGAGCAGGTGTGTGACACCTGTGTCACCACCAAAATGAGAAGGCGCCCGTTCCCAGCTGCAACACAGTACCGTGCCAAACAACCCCTTGAGCTGGTGCACGGCGATCTTTGCGGACCAGTGACACCTGCAACACCTGGAGGGAATCGATATTTCCTGCTGCTCGTCGATGACGCTAGCCGTTTCATGTGGGCAGCGCTCATACCAAGCAAGGATGCAGCAGCAGAAGCCATCAAGCGCATCAAACTGAGCGCAGAGGCGGAGAGTGGTCAGAAAATCAGGGTGCTTCGCACCGATAATGGAGGAGAATTCACAGTTGCTGATTTCGCTACCTACTGCGCAGAACAAGGCATTAAGAGGCACTTCAGTGCTCCCCACTCACCTCAGCAGAATGGGGTAGTTGAACGGCGCAATCAGTCAGTAGTGGCCATGGCAAGGGCACTGCTTAAGCAGAGGGGCCTGCCAGCTCGGTTTTGGGGGGAGGCTGTGATGACAGCAGTCCACATACTGAACCGATCACCGACACGTGCGTTGAAGGGGATCACCCCATATGAGGCCTGGCATGGACGTTCACCAACTCTGGGACACATGAAAGTGTTTGGGTGTGTGGCATACACAAGGAAGCTCAGTCAGCTGCGCAAACTTGATGACCGCGGCGAGGCCGGCGTGTTTATTGGTTATGCAGAAGGAGCTAAGGCATATAGGGTGTTTGAGCCTGTGAGCGGGCGTGTCAGGATCAGCCGTGATGTTGTATTTGATGAAGAACATGGCTGGGATTGGTCCTCGCCGGAATCTGGGCCATCAGCTGTGAACAGCAGTGAATTCACAGTTGAGTATGTCTGGTCAGAGGAGGTGAGCGAACCAGCGCCGCCGTCGTCGCCTCTGCTCCCGGATTCACCAAGAACACCCGCACCAAACAGCCCAATTGGAGTTGAAGGAGCAGAGGGCTCCGCATCAACTCATCCTCAAGCTAATTCTGCTCCAGCGGCACTGGAAGTGTCACCACTGCCACCAAGTCCTCAGATTGAGCATGCCACGCCTCTGGAGGATGATGATGATCGACTGGATGCTTATCACGAGGATGAACCACTTCGCTACAGAACTGTCAGCAATATCATTGGCCAGCAGCCCACACCGCCACTTGCAACTCGCCTGTTCGCAGAGCTGCATCTAACGCACTCTAGCGAACCAACTTCGCATACTGAAGCCAAGAGAGATCCAGCGTGGTGCGTAGCAATGAAAGAAGAGCTGCGATCAGTAGAGAGAAACAAGACCTGGGAGCTTGTGAAGCCTCCTGCTGGTCACCATCCAATCACCCTGAAGTGGGTGTTCAAATTGAAGAAGGACGAACACGGTAATGTTATCAAACACAAAGCCAGACTTGTCGCTCGTGGCTTTGTCCAGCAAGAAGGCGTGGATTATGATGATGCTTTCGCCCCTGTCGCACGCATGGAATCCGTTCGAGTCTTGTTGGCTCTGGCGGCACAGGAGGGTTGGTCTGTTCATCAGATGGACGTCAAGTCCGCATTTCTGAATGGAGACCTCAACGAGGAGGTATATGTGCATCAGCCGCCTGGCTTTGTTGTTGCTGGACAAGAAGACAAGGTGTATCGCTTGCGCAAAGCTCTGTATGGCCTACGGCAAGCACCAAGAGCATGGAATGCAAAGCTTGATTCAACATTGAAGAAGAAAGGTTTCAGACAAAGCAACCATGAAGCTGCAATCTATAGGCGAGGTTCTGGAAACTCTCTGTTGCTTGTCGGTGTGTATGTGGATGATTTGATCATCACAGGGGCCAAAGAGCAGGATGTTGAAAGCTTCAAGGCTGAAATGAAAGCAACATTTGAGATGAGTGACCTCGGGCTCTTAAGCTTCTATCTGGGCATTGAAGTACAGCAGAGCACCGATGGCATCACCCTTAGACAGACTCACTATGCCAAAAGGATACTGGAATTGGGTGGTATGGTGGACTGCAACCCAGCAGCCACTCCTATGGAGGAAAGGCTAAGATTGAGCAAGAAGAGTACAGCCAAGGAAGTTGATCCAACACAGTACAGGCAGCTGGTTGGAAGCCTGCGATATTTGGTTCATACTCGACCTGACTTGGCATTTGCAGTCGGGTTTGTGAGTAGATTTCTGGAAAGGCCCACCATAGAGCATCAGCAGGCAGTGAAGCGTATCCTTCGGTATGTGGCAGGCAGTCTGGAGTATGGCCTGCACTTCACCAAGGCATCCAGTGAAGCCAGATTCATTGGCTACTGTGACTCAGACTTGGCTGGAGATATTGACTCAAGCAAGAGCACTACAGGTTGTCTATTCTTCCTAGGCAACAATCTGGTCAGTTGGCAGTCCATTAAACAAAGAGTGGTTGCCTTATCTAGCTGTGAAGCAGAGTATGTTGCCATGACTACTGCTGCAACACAAGCTCTGTGGCTGTCCAGGTTACTTGCTGAATTGTTGGGAAAGAAAGTGGAAGTAGTAGAGCTGCGAGTGGATAACAAATCAGCAATAGCACTTGCAAAGAACCCTGTCTTTCATGACAGAAGCAAGCATATAAGAATCAAACAACACTTCATCAGAGATTGTGTTGAAGAAGGCAGCATCAAGACTGAGTTCGTCGCCACAAATGATCAACTGGCAGACATTCTGACTAAGGCCTTAGGCAAGGCCAAGTTTGAAGACATGAGAAGCAAGATTGGGATCATGAAGATCAAGGATGGGGGGAAGCAGGTCTTAGGGGGAGAACTGTAGAAGTTAAGTCCTGCTCCCAGTTATCACTTAGTTATCTGTGCTTAATTATGTTTCTGCTATTAAGGCCTTGGGCAGCACAAGTGACTGTGCAAGTACCCAGGCAGTTAGCTGTTTAGTTAATGCTCTAAATGAGCCATCAATGTAATCAATGATGGATAAGTCTCATGTGTGGCTGGTCTTTGTGGGGCTATGATGCTCACATGGTCATGGTCCTTGTGGCTGTTTTTTCTGTTTTTAGGACAGCATCTTAGACTAGAGGACAGCATCTTAGAGGACAGCATCTTAGACTAGAGGACAGCATCTTAGCTAGGACAGCATATTAGCATCTTAGACTAGCATCTTAGACTAGCATCTTGGCATATGCTTGGCTGGCTAGCAGCCTATAAATATGTAACCCCAACCCCTTGGGTTGGCATGGCATTTGTGTGAGCTTGTGTGAGAAATAGACAAGAAAATTGCCCCAACTCCTAGTGTCATCCTCTCTCGATGAGAGTAAGAATTCTCCTACTACCAAGAGTGAGAATTCAGCGACTAACAAGTGGTATCGGAGCCGTATTATCCTGTAGCCTGAGCATCTCTTGCTCATCTTCTCTCCCAGCCCCACAACAGCCCCAGTTGTTGGCAGCAGCAGCTCCTCCGGCCGCTCCTGTTCACTCCTCTCCCAGCTCGTCTGAAGCAGCCCTCTCCCCACGCAGCAGCCCCCCGGTAGCGCGTCATGTCCGCAGAGCAGTCTCAGCGCTCGGTCGCCTCGAGCACGCGGCGTCGGCAGGAGGCCGAACTTGCCGCGGCAGAGGAACGCGAGCGAGCGGCGGCAGAGACCGCTGCGGCGGCGGCAAGGGCATCGAGGCTAGCAGCGGCGGAGCTGGCAGCAGCCAGAGCGGAGGCGGAAGCAGCGGCGGCGGCGAATGCAGCGCGTGCGGCGGCGGCGGAGGTCGAGGCTCTGCGCGGCAGCATCGGCAGCTCCATTTCCGCTGACGACACAGCCGACGCGGACCTCGAGCTGCTAGAGAGGGAGGCAGCGCGAGCGCGGGCGGCGCAGTGGACAGCCGCGCACGTCCACGAGCGTGGCGGCAGCCCAGACAGGCGCGGACGCGCTGGCGGCGCTCCTGGAGGAGGCGCGCACGGCGGTGGCGCTCCTGGGGCAGCCGCGCACGCCCACGAGCGCGGCGGCAGCCCAGACAGGCGCGGACGCGCCGGTGGCGCTCCTGGAGGAGGCGCGCACGGCGGCGGCGCTCCTGGAGGAGGCGCGCACGGCAACGGTGGCGGACGGGTCGATGGAGAGCGCGGCCTTCACAGGCAGCGTGGCTCTCTCTCCCCGGATCGGTACCGACGGGTCGATGGAGAGCGCGGCCTTCACAGGCAGCATGGCTCTCTCTCCCCGGATCGGTACCGTGGTTACCACGGGCTCCAGGCTGTTGTCAGGGACGTCGGTCCCGGCGGTGGGTGGCCTACCCTCACCAAGACCAACTACGTCGAGTGGGCTGCGGTGATGAGGGTAAAGCTCCAGGTGCGGCACATGTGGGAGGCAGTCCGGTACGGCGACGTCGACTACGACCTAGATCGACGGGCGCTGGATGCTCTCATCGCTGCAGTCCCGCCCGAGATGCAGTTCTCACTTACCAGCAAGCGGACTGCCAAGGAGGCTTGGGACGCCATCGCTGCGGCACGCATCGACAGCGACCGCGCCCGCAAGTCCACACTGCAGGCACTTCGCAAGGAGTGGGAGAACCTGGCCTTCAAGCCAGGTGAGGACGTTGATGACTTTGCTCTCCGTCTCAATACTCTGTTGCAGAAGATGGTGCAGTTCGGCGACGACACCTACGGCGAGGAGAGAGCTGTCGAAAAGCTCTTCCGCTGCGTCCCCGAGAAGTACAAGCAGATGGCTCGCTCGATCGAGTCTCTGCTGGATCTCTCCACGATGTCGATCGAGGAGGCGATAGGTCGCCTCAAGGTCGTCGACAGCGATGAGCCACAGTCCCTCTCGGGGCCCATCACCACTGGCGGGAAGCTCCTTCTCACTCGGGAGCAGTGGCTTGCCAGCCAAGGTGACCGGAGGAAGGGGGAGCCTTCTTCCGCGACAGGCGGCCGCAAGCGTGGCAAGCCGCGCAAGGCGCGCAGAGACGCCCAGGCCGGGGCGCGAGGACGTGCCGAGGGTGATGCCCGCGGAGGCGCCCAGGGCGGCGCCGCCGGCAGGCACAAGCCGGCACGAGACGACACCTGCCGCAACTGCGGCCAGCTTGGCCATTGGGCCAAGGACTGTCGACAGCCACGACGCGGCCAGGCCCACGTCGCACAGGCGGAGGAGGAGGAGCCGGCTCTGTTCATGGCACATGCCAGCATCGAGCTACCTCCAGCGGCACCGGCCGCAGCGGCTCTCCTCCACCTTGACGAGCCAAAAGCACACGCCCTCCTCGGCGACAGCTCCGGCAACGACAAGACTGACGGGTGGTGCCTCGACACCGGCGCCACCCATCACATGACCGGTCGACGGGAGTTCTTCACCGAGCTTGACTCTAGCGTCCGAGGCTCCGTCAAGTTTGGGGATGCCTCCGGCGTGGAGATCAAGGGCGTCGGCTCCATCATCTTCACCGCCGTGTCTGGTGAGCACAGGCTGCTCACCGGAGTCTACTACATCCCCGCGTTGAGGAACTCCATCATCAGCTTGGGACAGCTGGATGAGAACGGTTCGCGCGTGGTGGTTGAGGACGGAGTCATGAGGATTTGGGATCGTCGTCGTCGCCTTCTTGCCAAGGTATCCAGAAGCGCAAATCGACTCTACGTCCTTAACGTGCAGGTGGCACAACCCCTCTGTCTCGCTGCTCGTCGGGACGACGAGGCGTGGCAGTGGCACGAGCGTTTCGGGCACCTTCACTTTGAGGCCCTGAAGCGGCTCAGTGCCACGGAGATGGTGCGAGGCCTGCCGTGCCTCGACCATGTGGAGCAGCTCTGCGACGTCTGCGTGTTGACGAAGCAGAGGCGACTCCCCTTTCCCCAGCAGGCGAGCTTTCGAGCCAAGGAGAGGCTCGAGCTCGTGCACGGGGACTTGTGTGGCCCGGTGACACCGGCCACACCGGGAGGACGACGCTACTTCCTGCTGCTCGTCGACGACCTCTCCCGCTACATGTGGGTGATGGTCCTCGGCAGCAAGGGAGAGGCTGCGGACGCCATCAGACGCGCGCAGGCTTCTGCGGAGGCGGAGTGCGGCCGCAAGCTGCGCGTGCTGCGCACCGACAACGGCGGCGAATTCACGGCGGCTGAATTCGCGTCGTACTGCGCTGACGAGGGCATTCAGCGCCACTACTCCGCGCCGTACAGCCCGCAGCAGAACGGCGTCGTCGAGCGGCGCAACCAGACGGTTGTGGGGATGGCTCGGGCCCTCCTCAAGCAGAGGGGGATGCCGGCTGTCTTCTGGGGAGAGGCGGGTGGTGACGGCCGTCTACATCCTCAACCGCTCGCCTACCAAGGCGCTCGACGGCAGGACGCCGTACGAGGCTTGGCATGGGCGCAAGCCGGCGGTCTCCCACTTGCGGGTCTTTGGCTGCCTCGCGTTCGCCAAGGAGCTTGGCCACATCAGCAAGCTCGACGACAGGAGCACTCCGGGAGTGTTCATCGGCTACGCGGAGGGCTCGAAGGCCTACCGCATCCTCGACCCGAAGACACAGCGTGTGCGCACGGCGCGCGACGTTGTGTTCGACGAAGGGCGAGGATGGGCGTGGGACAAGGCGGTGGACGATGGCTCGGCTCCGACTTACGACGACTTCACTGTCGAGTACGTCCACTTCGAGGGAGCTGGGGGAGTAGGCAGCTCTTCTTCGGCGAGCGCGTCTACCCCAGTCCCCGAGCCTCCACCGACCCCGGCGCCTGCTACTCCGACAGCTCCACGCTCTCCAGCCAGGACCTCGGCTGCGATGAGTTCTTCGCCGGCTTCACCACAGCCGGCAACGCCACGCACTCCAGCACCGACAGGCACCTCTCCGGGAACGTCTACTCCAACACCAGCTCGTGTCGAGCATAGCCCGGTTGAGCTCGCTACTCCGCTCTCTCACGACGAGGAGCGCATCGACGCGTACCACGACGGCGAGCCGTTGCGGTACCGTACGATGGAGAACCTTCTCGGCGACCAGTTGGTGCCGGGACTGGTGCCTCATGACCTGGAGGACCTGGAGGCGCAGTTGCACCTTGCATGTGACGACGGCGAGCCTCGGTCGTTCGCAGAGGCCGAGAGACACGCGGCATGGCGCGCCGCGATGCAGTTGGAGATGGATGCGGTTGAGAAGAACCGCACCTGGGAGCTTGCTGACCTTCCTCGTGGTCATCGCGCGATCACCCTTAAGTGGGTGTACAAGCTGAAGAGGGATGAAGCCGGTGCCATCGTCAAGCACAAGGCTCGCTTGGTGGCACGAGGTTTCGTGCAGCAGGAGGGGGTCGACTTCGACGACGCCTTTGCTCCCGTGGCACGGATGGAGTCCGTGCGACTCCTCCTTGCGCTAGCTGCCCAGGAGGGCTGGCGTGTTCATCACATGGACGTCAAGTCGGCGTTCCTTAACGGCGACTTGAAGGAGGAGGTCTACGTGCACCAGCCGCCGGGATTTGCGATCCCCGGCAAGGAGGGCAAGGTGCTCCGCCTGCGCAAGGCCCTCTATGGCTTGCGGCAGGCACCGAGGGCGTGGAATGCCAAGCTGGATTCCACGCTAAAGGGGATGGGCTTCGAGCAAAGCCCGCACGAGGCGGCCATCTACCGACGGGGCAATGGAGGTAATGCCCTGTTGGTGGGTGTCTACGTCGACGACTTGGTGATCACCGGCACCAAGGATGCGGAGGTGGCGGCATTCAAGGAAGAGATGAAGGCCACCTTCCAGATGAGTGACCTGGGGCCTCTCTCCTTCTACCTGGGAATCGAGGTACACCAGGATGACTCTGGGATCACGCTTCGACAGACCGCCTACGCCAAGCGCGTCGTTGAGCTAGCTGGGCTCACCGACTGCAACCCAGCTCTCACTCCGATGGAGGAGAGGCTGAAGCTGAGCCGCGACAGCACGACGGAGGAGGTGGACGCTACGCAGTACCGGCGTCTTGTGGGGAGCCTCGCTACCTCGCCCACACACGGCCGGACTTGGCATTCTCCGTCGGCTACGTTAGTCGGTTCATGCAGCGACCGACGACGGAGCACCAGCAGGCTGTGAAGAGGATCATCCGCTACGTTGCGGGGACTCTCGACCACGGCCTCTACTACCCGAGGTGCCCTGGGGCGGCACACTTCGTCGGGTACAGCGACAGCGACCACGCCGGCGACATCGACACCAGCAAGAGCACGAGCGGGATCCTCTTCTTCCTCGGCAAGTGCCTCGTTAGCTGGCAGTCGGTCAAGCAGCAGGTGGTGGCCCTGTCCAGCTGCGAGGCCGAGTACATAGCGGCCTCCACCGCTTCGACTCAGGCGCTCTGGCTCGCTCGACTGCTTGGTGATCTCCTCGGCAGGGACACTAGAGCGGTGGAGCTCAGGGTGGACAGCAAGTCCGCTCTGGCCCTGGCAAAGAACCCCGTGTTCCACGAACGCAGCAAGCACATCCGGGTGAGGTACCACTTCATCCGAAGCTGTTTGGAGGAAGGGAGCATCAAGGCGAGCTACATCAACACCAAGGACCAGCTTGCGGACCTGCTCACCAAGCCCCTTGGGAGGATCAAGTTCCTTGAGCTCTGCTCCAGGACCGGGATGGTTCAACTCTCCCACAAGACGACGCACAAGACTTAGGGGGAGAATGATGGATAAGTCTCATGTGTGGCTGGTCTTTGTGGGGCTATGATGCTCACATGGTCATGGTCCTTGTGGCTGTTTTTTCTGTTTTTAGGACAGCATCTTAGACTAGAGGACAGCATCTTAGAGGACAGCATCTTAGACTAGAGGACAGCATCTTAGCTAGGACAGCATATTAGCATCTTAGACTAGCATCTTAGACTAGCATCTTGGCATATGCTTGGCTGGCTAGCAGCCTATAAATATGTAACCCCAACCCCTTGGGTTGGCATGGCATTTGTGTGAGCTTGTGTGAGAAATAGACAAGAAAATTGCCCCAACTCCTAGTGTCATCCTCTCTCGATGAGAGTAAGAATTCTCCTACTACCAAGAGTGAGAATTCAGCGACTAACAATCAATGTGCTACTTATCTCCTATATATGAAAGAGCAGTCGCCTGGGTGTGTTATCCCTAGCTGAGTAAAAACACTCTGTACCTCCAACAAAATACACTAGCAACAACAGGCACCCAGCAATAAACCCATCAATCTAGAAACAATTATGTATGGCCACTTGCACAACAATTCACATGTTAACTTTATGAGAACCATGTTATCTAAAATATTTTCAAAGGAACTTTTCAAATGTCTGAGTTTGCATCAATCAGCTTGTTATTGGTTAATAAAACATAGGGTCCTCTAGTACCGGAGTATTTGACAACCTAACCTCAGTGCTGCCCAGAAGACTAGACCATTCAAGAAGGTGGTGTCTTAAGGAGCAAGCTCCAACTAATGAGAAATACATGAAGTTTTATTAACACTAAGTCATAGAACATAGTGAATAACCTAATTTAAGAATCACTTTCTGACAAGATCATGCCAAGAGACCCTTCATGTTTGCTAACTGCTTAGTCTTTTGGATTAAGAAAATGATGTTAATGAAATTTAAACTATTGTCAGGTGTCCCAAAATAGTAGTCATTTCTTTTTTTTTCATGGCAATGCACAAAACATCATTTTTTAGCTTTGAATTTTTGAAGTAATTCAACAGGAAATTCTCTGAAGGCAACAAATGGAAACCTACCTGCATCTCATTGCACTGTTTCTCTACAAATGACTTTAGTCGCTTGATATACTCTCCATCGACCTCCCCGTTCTTCTGCTCCAATTCATTAGGAAGGACTGCAGTTGCAGTTTTTGTCCGACTAAATATATCCATTATGTTTTCTCTAATATCAGCCTCAAGCTTACTAAGGAAATTAACAAACTGTGAATCAAATATTTCTGAGAGGACAGGGTGTTGATCGTCTTTATTTGTTTCATCCTCTTCAATCTCTTGGAAATCTGACATGCTATTCGCACTTGATCGGGAGAGCTCCTTGCGGTGATGCTGCTCTGACAATGGATGTGCCAAACTTTTCCTCAATTCATCAAACCTCAAAAAGTATGTTGTGAGGCCAATCTTTTGACTTATAGCATCTGCAACAGCAAAGGCATCACGACCCTTCTCACGGCTAGCATTGTACAGGATGCAAGCACCTAGAACAACAGCAGCCAGTCCACGAACACAAGCAGTGTAACGTTTACTTGAAGCAAGCTCTATTATGTAGTTCAGATGCACTGCTGATTCCAAAAGGCAGTTGACAGCATTTGAACAATCAACAAGCCATATGATGAGTAGCCGAAGAATAACAGGTTGAATGTATGGTTCTGGTTGGTTGTTTTGGTCGTTTTCTCCATCTGTTGAAGCTGCAATGGACAAACATGTGACAATACGATGCAATACCGGCTCAGTGCGCCCCAAGGACGGTGTAGGTGTCTCAAGCTGAATTTGCAATACCTGAAAAAACATCAGTTGTGACTTGTGAGACAACCTTCTGTCTTAAGTTGTACAAGGGGCATAAAACAAATACACATATGAGACAGAGACACGCTACTGAATCGTGCCTTATAGTAGTCAAAGAATTGGCATAAACAGGCACTAAAGCCCCAAATAGTTTAAGGGTATAAGAAAAATAACATGACTAAATATTAATTACTTTAGGATCAAGAAGAAGAATCATAACACAATAACGAGCCAAGCTCAGATACTCCCATCACAAGCGAGGAAGCATATGATTAGTTCTACCAACAACACTAAGAAGAAAAGGTCATGTGTCAACGCAGCTCAATATCCATTTTATTTTATTTTCAAAATAGAATAGTGGAGTCAGTTAATAATTAGATTTACACCGCTTAATATTTCGGCCATGTTATCAGCGGTGAATGGTGATGTAAGGCATGTGTTAGGGTTATGTTCTATCATGTGGTCCAAAAATTGTGTTAATTATTGGCCATACGCATCCTGGATCTTTAGAGGTCGGAATAATATTTTGTTCCATCATCTAAAAAATAGTCAAACCTTAGCAGTAGGGTACTTGGTTTGCTACTTTTTTTTTCTCGAAAACGCAGGAGAGCTGCGCTTCATTAAATTAAGAGAATAAAGGGCAAGAGCCCAAACAACACCTTACACACCACACACACACGCACCCACCCCAGTTTCTAGGATTACACTCACGCCGGTGACATAAACACACAAGACGACCACTACTGAGTTAGACACTCTAACTACCGGGGAGGAGGGCAGTCAGGAAAGATAATCCTCGAGCCCCTGCCATAGACCACAAGCGGCATTCCTCGCCAGCTAAAATCAGAGCACCAGCTAAGCTTGGAGCTGCTCCATCGAAAACACACCCATTGCGATGGTTCCAAATAGTCCATGCTCCAAGTATAATAAGCGAATTAACTCCTTGCCTTATCAGCCCATCAGCGGTGCTGCTGCTAGCTTTCTCCCACCAAGCATGGAAGGACAACTCTGTAGGCTGAGGGGACAGAATCTGAAGACCGACCTGTCTGAGCAGATTGAACCAAAATTCTCTTGCGAACACACAGTGGACAAGGAGATGGTCAATAGTCTCTTCTTCTTGGTCACAGAGAGGACAATATTCAGGATGAGGCAACCCGCGACGTGCCAGGCGATCAGCCGTCCAGCACTTGTTGTGCGCGACCAGACACAAAAAGAAGCGACACTTAGGCGGTGCCCAAGATTTCCAGATTCTTTCCCATGGTCCAAAGTGAGTAGAACCCACAAAGAACCCATCATATGCCGACTTAGCCGAGTATTGTCCATTGGAGGAGAGCCTCCATATGTGTCTATCCTCAACCTCCGGCTGCAGCTGAAAATCCATCAATAAATCCCATAATTGGAGAAATTCCACCAACACACCTACTGTGCGAGCTCCCTGAATGTCCGAAATCCAAGCCTGGTTAGTGAGAGCGTCCTGGACAGTGCGCTGCTTAACCCTCCTCTTGGGAATAGCTCCGAAAAGGCGAGGGGCAAGGTCTGCAATGCATTGCCCATGGAGCCACCTATCTGTCCAAAAAATAGTATTTGCACCATCTCCAACTATAGAATTCACAGCTACAGAGAAGAAGGTTCTCACTTGCTCAGGCACATGTAATGGGAGAGCAGCCCAAGGACGATGAGGTTCTGTTTTCTGCAGCCAAACCCATCTCATGCGCAAGGACCAGCCAAGAGACTTGAGATATGAAATTCCCAGACCTCCCAGCTCCGGTGGTCGACAATCTTTGACCCAGGCCACCAGACAATGTCCACCTTTTGCATCTTTATGGCCTCTCCAAAGAAAACCGCGCCGGATTTTATCCACCGCTTTGAAAGCCCATGTAGGAAAATCAAAGGCCATAGCCAAGTAAATGAGCATCCCAGTAAGAACAGATTGTACTAGTACCCTTCTTCTAGCCCTTGTCACTAGATCTGCCTTCCGACTAGGTAGTTGATCTGCAATGCGGTCAATAATAGGCTGCACTTGTTCTTTAGTTAGTTTTCTTAAAGATAGGGGCACACCTAAGTATCTGCATGGGAATTCTGAAAGAGGGCAGGGCAGCAGGTTTTGTATTGTAGCAATCTCCAATTCAGCACACCTGATAGGGATCACAGTACTTTTCTGCAGATTAGTCTTGAGCCCAGAAGCTTCACCGAACAGATTAAGAATATCCATGGTTGTAGTGATATCCCCAGACTCCGGGCGAAGAAAGAGGGCCACATCATCAGCATACATAGAGATGCGGTGCTGTAAACCACGAGATGACAGGGGTAGCAGCAAACCCTCACTGGTGGCCTTAGTAATCATATGCCCCAACACATCCATTATCAAGATAAAAAGCATGGGAGAGAGGGGGTCACCTTGCCGCAATCCTTGGCGATGATGAATAAGATCCCTAGGCACCCCATTTAAAAGCACTTGGGTTGAAGACGAGGAGAGCAGCCCACTGATGATATCTCTCCATAATTGCCCGAAACCAAGCTGCTGCAGTACCTCTAGGAGGAAAGGCCACGACACAGAATCAAAGGCCTTGGAGATATCTAACTTGAGAAGAATCCGAGGCTGCTTTTGTTGATGAAGAAGCCTCGCCGTTTGCTAAACCAACATGAAGTTATCCTGTATGAATCGCCCTTTTATGAAGGCACTTTGAATCGGAGAGACCATTTGCTGTAGACGACCAGCAAGGCGATTAGCCATCATTTTTGTGATTAATTTGGCGAAGCTATGAACCAGACTTATGGGTCAAAAATCTTTAGGCTGATCAGCACCATCTTTTTTAGGGAGGAGAGTAATATAGGCTGAGTTGAGGACGCCCAAGTTCACAAACTTCCTGTTCCAAACTGCTGAAACCGCCGACATAATATCTTCCTTTATGATGGGCCAGCAAGCCTTATAGAAGCGACCCGTGAAGCCATCTGGCCCGGGAGCTTTGTCTGAAGGTAAGATTTTAATAGTATTCCACACTTCTTCCTCACTAAAAGGGAGTTCGAGATCAGCAAGGTCATGTGCAACGATTTGTAACTCATTTAAATTGATAGTGTACTCCCTGTCAGGACAGCTACCCAGCAAATTTTCATAGAAATCATCAATAGCTGCAGCTTTGTCCTCATGACTAGTGCAAATTTGCTCACCAGCGACAATTTTTCCAATAAAGTTCTTCCTCTTGCGGTGACGAGCATGAAGATGGAAGAGCTTTGTATTTGCGTCTCCATCACGGAGCCAACTAATCCTTGAGCGCAGCCGAGCAATTGTGCGTTGAAGGGAAGCTAGAACTAAGCTGTGCTTTTTTAGACAGTTTTTGAACCACAATTCCCCCGAGGATAACTGACGACTATCTTGGGCGATCTCAAACTGATGGAGAATTTCCCTAGATAAAGCAAGCTGGAAATTCACCTGACCGACCATCTGGTCGCTCCAACTCTGCAAACCTGTGGTGGTAGCCTTGAATTTTCTTGCCAAAGTTATGAAAGGGCATGGAGCAGCAGGAACCGAGGTCTAGGATGCGGAGACGGCTTCCTGAAAGCCATCCAATTTGGGCCAGAAGGACTCAAAATGAAACCTGCGACGACCCTGAGTGTTGTTATCCCTTAGGCCAAGCAAAAGGGGGCAGTGATCCGAATCATCCGAAGCCAAACTCTGTAACAAACAATTAGGAAATCTGTCCTCCCAGTCCACAGTGCATAGAACTCTGTCCAACTTTACCAGAGTAGGGAAAACCTGCTGATTTGACCACGTAAATTTGCGGCCCATGTTTTAAAGGCGGCTAGGCGTCCAGGCGAGTGCTTGGTACGCCTGGACGCCTAGGCGACAAGGCGCCACTGTTTCCCAAGGCGAGCTGGGTACGCCTGGACGGCTAGGCGTCGCCTAGGCGACGCCTTTAAAACAGAGTTTGCGGCCATGCAGCGGAATCTCTTTGAGAGCAAGATCATTGATAAACCTTCTGAAACGACCCATCATGGCCCTATTAAAATTAGCATTATTCTTGTCCTCATCCTTATAAATTATATTGAAATCCCCGGCAATCATCCACGGCCCTGGGCAAGCTGCTCGGATACCACGTAGTTCCTGCAGAAAATGGATTTTATCTTCATTTCCTTGCGGCCCATAGACACAAGTTAACCACCACGCTTGCCCATCCTCAGCAGCGAACTGAACTGTTACGCTGTGATTATCAATCCTGACTCCAGAAACACCGATATGACATCTCCAGGCAATCAGAATGCCCCCACTAGCACCAGTGGAGGGGACAACAGCATAATCAGAGAAATCAGCTCCAAGAGCTGAGAGAATAATCCTGCGATATAAGCCTGCAATTTTTGTTTCCTGAACACACACAATATCCGACCGCGAAGAAACCACAAGAGACCGCAGAGTCTTGTCTGGATGAAGAATTCAAACCCCTAACATTCCAAATCAGAATTTTGGAAGGATCCATAAATGACAATCATGTCAAACGACCAAGAAAAGACATCAGGAGACTTAACATAGCAGCACACCACCCTCTCCCTCATCCAGACTTTCAGGAAGAGACCAATGGAAAAGAGTTGTCAGAGCCTGGAGATGAGCATCAGGTAGGGGCTGCTCAAACAATTTCGCATATTCATCCAAGGCCTGTTGATCTATACCTTCATGCTCCTCAATGAGTTCAAGAGTCCTCATTGCCTTCTTCGATCTCCTTTCCAGGTCGTTGAGTCCAAATTCAGACTTCGCACCAGCAAGGCGACGGCTGCGTCGGGGGGTGTCACCTATTGGTACGGTCTTGTCTCGCCGCTTATTGATGGCCGGGACAGGGAGAAGGCCTCCTGCGCGCCGAGCAAGTTTGTTGATGAAGGCAGCCCGCGAAGCCGCCGAGACTACCGTGGAGGAGGCCGGAGGCGGAGCAGGGGCCTCCTGAATGACACCCACATCCACCGCCGAAGGGGAGGGCTCGCCAGCGGCTGCCGGAGGCAGAACCGTTGCGGCCAGCCTGGAGAGGCCCCGCCCCTAAGATAGTCGGGTCAACCAGAGAGGAGGCCGGCAGCGGAGCAGATGCAGTAGCTGCCGCGGGCATCGGTGAGGAGACCGGAGATGGGGCAGCAAGCTCCGTAGCCTCAACCCTGACCGCGGGTAACCTGGAAGGACGGAAGTGACGCCGAGAATAAACCAAGATTGGCTTCACCAGAGCTTGAGACTGCAGCGGCGGAGTGACCAGGAGGTCGAAAACAAGGATGGGAGGGGAAGGTGGAGGAGTCAGAGGCGAGGCCGGCATTACCGTCGCCTCGTCGGAGGAGAGACAGGGACGAACACGGTGAGGCCGGCAGGCACTCCGTCGCCTCACCACGGTCCCCAGCCTCACAGCCGAAGTCCTGAAGCCGCTCATCAGAAGCCTAGTGGAAATTTTGGCCAACAGCGGGTCTGGAACTGGGGAGTCCACAGGCCCAAGAGAGGCCGGCCCAGGTGGAACGCAGCCAGTAGAGGGGAGCTCCAGATCCTCTAGCACTTCGAATCGCACAAGTGTAGGAGAGACCATTGATGGGCTGCCATCGATAGGGCCCTCCAAGCCGTTGGCAGCCGCCGCTAGATTAATGTCCGCAAGCCCGAGGGGTTCAGCGTCTGGGGAGCCCCGAGCTACATCGCTTGTTTCCTGGGAACCCGCGACCGGTTCCGGAAGAACCGCTGGCGCAGAGGCCGCCATGAAGACGCCGCTCAAAGAATCCGCCACGTGGACGACGCATGACGAGGAAAGACCCACCCGCTCGAGGACAGGCCGACGTCGAGAACCACCTCCCTCATCGCCCGCCGCGGAGGAATCAGATGACGTCGGGGAAGATGGACGGCGGCGCCTCCGTCGATCAGAGGGACCCTCACCGCCTCTGCTCCCAGCATGAGATGGCGGAGGGGGAGGAGCGCCGGGCCCGAGCAGCACAGAGAACCGAGTCTCAACAGGGTAGGACAGAAGCCTCTTCACCGAGGGACCATCCATGGCAGCGACCGGAGGTTCAGAGACCCACAGCTCCTTGGTGGGTGGGAGAGCAGAAGGGTCCAAGCACCATGCTGAACATCTGAAAGAGACCAGGTCCCTCAACCCAACAGTGTCTGGGTGAACTTGCTGAATACAGGCCAGGGGGCTCAAGAACTGCTCCACAGTTGAGGTTTCCCAGATGTGCATGAATTCCCCGAAGCTCAACGTCGATCAACCATGGCAGCACCCGCCCCGAGGCACCGGCCAACCGACTCCACCGCTGACATAGGAGGGTGAACGTAGGCGAGCGTAGGGGAGGTTGTCGTTGATCCATCAATCGCTGAACGAAGCCAGAATCAGGAAGGACGAGGAGATAACTCGAGCTGGAGGTTTGACGAAGCACCAGGGAACCCGCCTCGACACCCAGACGAGCGGCGAGCACCTCCGCCACCTCACCTGCAGGGGCCAATGGCTCCACCCCACATACAGTCACGATCACGGCATTCGCGATGTCTTCTTATGCCCTGGCCATACGATCATCCCAGTTGATAATGCATTGAAGAGACTGCGTAGGCGCGGCAAGGGCATCAGGAGGAGCCACCGCCGAAGAAATTGAGGGCCCAGGATCAGCAGGAGTGCAAGAAACGGCCGGCTGTCGGAAACGAGGCCGACGTCAACGACGCGGCCACCTCTCCCTGTCGCCCATGGCTGCCCTGGTCCCGGTGTCACAGCTCCGCAGACAGTCCTCGCCACCATCACCAGGGACCTCACCCGCCGGAGTGCCGTTGCGGGGATTGGGTCCGGCTGGCAACTGGGCTGGAGATTTGCGCCTCCAAACACGCATGGCAGCTCCCGGGCCACGCACAGCACACGCATCGCCGACCAGTCTAGCCGCCGCGACCCTAGACTCCTCACTGGCCGAAGAACCGTTGCGAGAAGCGCCGGGCGGCGATATGACTGGCCCAAGCCGCCTCCAGACAGAGATGCGCTCCGGCAGCAAGACACCGCCACCAGCTGACTCCATGGGACACACGTAGGAGCGGTGCCCCGGTGAACGGCAACGGAAGCACCTAGTTCTCTGACGGCACAAGGCGCGGTATGGCCAGCAGAGAAGCAGTTGAAACATTTGCCCACTAAATCAGCAGGGACTTGACGACGAGGGGGGCGTGCTTCGCGCCGGCGTCTCCGCCACTCGCCACGCGACACGAACTTCACCCAACCGCCTGGACCAGGCCTCTCAGCACCACGCCGCCTAAGAGCAGAGGGGCGGATAAGGACGATCCTGGGAGGCGGAGGCGCTGGCGCTAGGATAACTTCAACTGCGGCAGAAATATCCGTCGCCACGGCCGCCGAAGGAGCCGAGGAGCTCGGGCCAGCAGACGAGATGACGACGTCGCGAAAGGATAGAACAGAACCGTCGGATCACTCCGAGCCCGGACTATCGCAGTCCCACCGCTCATGCTTGGAACGACCGCGAGAGAGCAAGGGAGGGGAGGAAACCGTCGCCAATGGGAAGGGATTGGCCGCCTGCGCGAACGAGGTGGAGGTGGCCGCCGGGCTCGGGATGAGTGACGGCGGAGGGGCAGGGGAAGGCGAGGCGACGGGAGAGGGAGAGACAGGGGAAGGCGAGGTGACGGGAGAGGGAGAGACGGTAGCTGTCGCCGATGGAGAGGGATTGGCCGCCTGCGCGGCCGAGGTGGAGGTGGCCGACGGGCTCGGGATGAGCGTCGGCGGGGAGGCAGGGGTAGGCGAGGCGACGGGAGAGGGATAGACGCTTCGCATCCCGCCCCTCGTTTCCCCCTCCTCAGGGTTCTGTGAAGGAATTCGTGTTATGGAAGCAAAAAACCTGGTTTGCTACTTAAGTTTATATACAGGTAGAATGAATGAATGGTTGAAGGGTGCATACATGATCCTTGCTTTGCAAGTTGTCCTTGATAATGTGAGAAAGAACGCTAGATGCTCTGCAACATGCCTGTGTAATTTTGGTCAAAATGTTAGAACAATTAATTAAACACAGCTACACAGAGACCACTTGAATGTCCTGTAAACTGGAGCTTTAGGTTTTCAAGACTTCACCTCCATATCTCCATTGACATCACTTGAAACCAGAGCTTGCAGAAGTACACTGTCATTAAAAGGCAATGTATGTCAACTGTCAATGGTTCATGATGAAATTGATACTACAACAAATCACATGGGTTTGGCAGAAGCAACAAAAGAAATGCCAGAGTGGGATGGCCAAAATTATATAATGGTGAAGATATATGTTATTTTGGCCTTGGCTCAAGCAGTAATTTATAAACATTGCAAAAGGCAGCGAAGGTTAATGTCCTTTAATGTAAGATACAACTTATGTACAACCAACAAACCAACCTTCCAAAAGGCATGTCACTAGCAGGTCCATGCGTATCTCCTTGGTTCGGATGTGGAGCAATAGTTGATGCTAATAATGCCTGGCCACTAGGATTTCTCTATTTCACAAATGGCAAACCAAAGATTGTTATGTGCTTTGTTAAGGAAAAAACATGAAAGCGTAATAGTTTCAAACAAATACTAACCAACAGTTACATGTGAAGACTTTAGAAGCACAAATTGTTAGAACATTGAACAAGTATTCTTGGATTACCATGCGTACTAGAAATCAAAAGTTTTCCACTTGAGCAGTAAAGTTAGTTCTACTTCAGTTTGCATCATTGCATGTAATGTTACACAATTTTATGCTAGGCCTTCCATACCTATAAAAAAAGGGCGTACCCAGTGCAGAGAGCTCCTGCTTTGTGCGGGGTCTGAGGAAGGGTGTTAGTGGCAAGCCTTACCCTCGCCTGTGCAATGCGAGGAGACCGCGACTCGAACCCGGGACCTTCCGGTCACAGGCGGTAAGACTCTACCGCTTGCACCAGGCCCGCCCTTCAAAAAAGGGGCGTACCCAGTGCAGAGAGCCATTCCTATGTTTCATCTTTTTATTTTCAGAGTACATATGTGCTAAAGAAATATGACTTTGTGATCCGGATGATGATACACAAATATTTACTACAGTGACTCCTTGCCTTCTTAGTGCTTGCTAGTTTAGACATAATTAAAGAAGCGAGCACAACAATAGAATAACCACCTCGCAGAAACACTTGAATACATAATCAGCAGCAACAAATTCCTGCACTATAGAGGTCCGCAAGATTATAGAGAAGATAGCATTCAGTGCAGGTTGAACATGAGGCTCTTCTCCAACTTGCTTTCTTGCAAGAGAATCAAGATTCTGAGGATTTCTTAACACCAAATTGCCAATACATCGCAGTGCCTGGAACAAATTTATGGCCAGTGCCAAACAAGGTAGCATCATTCACTGGTTGAAAAGGGAAAAATGCAGGAGAAAAGGGAGCAGACAGTCCTAAGGGAATTACCATACAGCGGAGGGCGACAGGGGCCCACTGACTCTCAACACCCAACAAAAGAAGATGGTCCAGAATGTTTTTCTATCAATAAGGGGAACACATATGAAGCTCAGTTCCATGTCATATGGATGTCAGTGTCGCTTAAAGAGTTTGAAGGGAGGAAAGGATACCTGAGCCAATGCAGTTTGATTTGCGTTCTTGTTAGCATCTTTACCTGCTTCACTGGATGGGCCCCCCATCAAAAGCAATTCCACAGTATTTAAAGCACCGAGGAGATTTACTGTCTAAAGAAGGCACAGTTTATAGCTTGAGTAAAATGTTGCTAATCCAAACTAAAGACAGATATTCCAAGAATTTATCATCAAGAACAGAAGCTGGACTGATGAACATAATACCTTCTGTTGGGTAAAATTAAATGCACTGCCTCTCCTAATCTTTAGTATTGATATCAATGGGTCAAAGCCCATTGTCTCTTTCAAAAGCATCTGATTGATGGAACAAAGTAAAAAAGTGGCATTAACGAAAAATCTAACAAATTAAAACTTTCAGAAAGGTTTTGGAAGAATGATGAACCTGATTCGAAGCACTGTGTCGAATTAAATTATTTAGCAGTTCCAGGCAATCCTGCTCAAATAAGGAACATATTAGCACCAACTAAATTTTATATACCTAAAACCTTAATATGGGAACTGAAAAAAAAAAAGTTGGCAGCCAATTTCAGATAAAGAACACTAATAAGCAATTTTCCACCTGAACAACTACACCTCCATCAGAATAGCCCTCCTCCCTGATAATGCTAAATATCTTCTCAAACACACCCTCAAATACAACAATTTTTTGAATTTCCTGGAATGAAGAGAATTAAAGTCAATTTAGTTATAAAAAGGAGTGAAAAAATGCCAGTAACATAACAAATCAACATCTAGTATTAGACAGGTTTAACCTCTGCATCCCGAGTCAAATAAGTAAGAAGTAACAGTGCTTCATTCCTTATGACCTGCAAGGTATAACAAAAATAGGCAACTACATGAGTAATAAGATACCATAAGGATTGGTCGTGAACTCATGATATATCATTTTGAAAAGCTTGGATCAAAATATGAAACAAAAATACTATGTTTACCATTTACAAGAGGACTGCATCTTTGAAAATACTATAATTAGAGTCTATGGTAGAATTAGGTGTTCAGTATATGTGGAATGTCTGAGTAGACATGTACTGAATCGTTCAGAAAAGGCTATATAACAACCCAGACTAAATTGATTGTATATTCATTGATTTCGGAAACATTCTAGTCTGAGAACGCAATGTTCATATAAATTAGCATATAAGCTTCCCACAAACATTCGACTGTCCTAACACATACAAGGGCAAACAATAAATAAAAGCATAAAATGATTAGAATGTCATGAGCGGCATGTGTTCTTCCTAAGAGAGTGAGAAAATAGGCAGAGAATGTTGAGACCTCACGATCCATAAGCATGTCCATTAGAACTGTTATACCACGAGGAATCAATAGAATTGCTTCCTGTAACCTGAAAAACAAAATAAAAGGCACTTACATGGGATTCTAATGTAGTCATGGCATCTCAACAGGACACAAAAATGACTTACTGGGCACCTTTTCAGCGAGTTTGTAAGTAGAGCTGTTAGAAGCTGGATTGTGTAGTATCTCACATAAAAGTCTTCCTCTGACTTCAAACCAAACAGGAGCGATAAGCCAGGACTCAGGACACATGAAGCAGGTGATGCAAGTTACATGCTGTTAAGGCAAAAGATGAGTAGTACTCACCAATAAGCTCAAAAGAAGAGAAATATTCTCCGTTTCTCGAGACAGCAGATCAGAGTTCACCGACGCCGGTTGAACCTCAGTCTTTGGCCCTTGTGACGTCTCAATAGGAGTCAATGCGCTCACAAAGGTCTCAAGGGCACCTCTCACAAGCTCTACATCCTCGCGGTCTTCTTTCAAAATATTGAGGAGGATAGGAAAACCTATTTTTGCAAATTAAAAAGGAAACAAATGTAAATATGCACCAGTCTCGCCAGAGCAGCTAGAGAACAAATATCAGGACACAGGGAGAAAGGAGATACCCATTGCTCCAAACGACATCTGTGCCGAGCGGCTTTCTGCCACAAGAGACTGCAGCTCGGTCATGGCAGACCTCCGGTCATCAGGTATCGTGCCATTGCTTATCCGGTCAAGATATCTCTCGACGTAGCTGCATCCAAGGGGCACAATGGTAGGATTAACTGATATAGGTGATGCACATAAATCAATTGCTACTTTTGCTTGATAAGAGCAGACAGCATTGCAGCGAGTCTGTGAGTGAAGTAAAAACCAAACATGAAATTTGCAACTGAGCCTACCTATCTTCCTTGGACTCGATCCCCTCGTTGCCGAAAACGAATTTCCCCATTCCCTGCCAAAGACACACGCAACACAAACGGGAGGTAAGTAAGCATCAAACCGACTTGACCAACCACTAGCATCTCGAGCTTGAATTCCACTACGACATAATACCCAGAACTCAAAATTGGTGATGTCCATCATGGTAGCAACTCGCCCCCGCGACCGCAGCAGCGGCGGGGGCGTGGGGGGGCGGTCGTCCCTCGGGCGGGGTTCGGATAAGGAGCGCGAGGGATTCGGGCGCGCGAACCTGCATGATGTTGCCGGCGCTCCCGGCGATGCCTCGGAAGTTGATCGACCGGTCCATGGATCGCGCCTTCCGCCTCGGTGGCGCCCTGCGAGGATGGGAAGAGCGACGAGGAAGGGGAGGGACGAAGGAACCGCTCGGGTGGCGTGTCAACTGCAGCGGTGAAAGGGCGCTCGCGGGAGGGGCAGTCGCCGCCGCCGAGGCGGCGGAGGAGATCGGAGCGGGGTTGGGTCGGGTCGGATGCGGCGGAGGCGAGTCGGGGCATGGAGACGAGTCGAGTCGGGGGTCACGGAAGGTTGTTTTTTTTTTTAGGAAAATCACGGAAGGTTGCTGGATTTGCTCAGCGAGATGACGTGGCCGCGGCCCAGGTTCCTGTTTTCTTTTTTATAAAATTGATTGATTGCTGTAAATTTTGGAATGGCTCCTCTTTTTTTCCTAATAAGGTAAATGAGATTTATTATATTAAAACTTGGCACATTATATATTCTCAAATTACATATTCCCTTCATTCTAAATTATAAGATGTTTTGACTTTTCTAGATACAGCAATTAGATACATACCATGTCTATAGATAAAGTAAAACTAATAATGTAGAAAAAACAAAACATATTGTATTTTATTTCAAGCTAAGAGAGTATATATAATTTGGAACGTCTTATAATAGCGGGACAATTGACAATATCATATCACTAGGCTCGAAAAAGCTATAGCAATATCTATATTGTATTTTATTTCAAGCTAAGAGAGTATATATAATTTGGAACGTCTTATAATAGCGGGACAATCGACGATATCATATCACTAGGCTCGAAAAAGCTATAGCAGTATCTACAACACTGCGCTACCAATCTGAATTAAGTAGCTTATTATTTTTGGTGGGCCTATCACTATGATATTTTTTAGAGTAAAACTGGGGTTCTTACCGCCTCGTCCTAGCTCCAGGTTTTCAAAGGAGAATAATGAGCTAATTGGTTCCATATTTTTATGTGTAAATAATTGGAAAATATATTCAATACCTTTTTATCAAACATCTGTTTGAACTATGAACCCTTTATTAACATCTACTTTTGAGAGTGTCCCTTATAGGAGGTTTCCTTCTTGCTTAAATCTATGGCCAGCTTGGCCACTCGGATCAGGAAAGAAGAAAGACAATAAGAAGGGAAGAAGTAGAAAAGAAGGAAAATCACATGGGCAACCTCTTTCTCATCACCTTGGTTAGGGAAAGGTTTCCCAAAGCTGCATTTCTCTAGTTATTGGACAAAGAAGGAAAAGATCAAGGGGCAATCTCCAACAACACCACTCTACATCAACTTGCGACATTTTTTATGCTCAACAAGATATGTGGTAAGCCAATCGTGACCTTAAACCTAACCTAAACTCTAGAAGAACCCATTCAAATTCAAACCTTGGTAGGCTAGCCACGGATGACCTAGAGTTTCACTAGGCTATATTAACCCAATGTACCTTATTAGATGAACTCTAAACCTTCCTAGCAACCTCTAGAAACAAACTCGTTAGCAAACCATGGCTTGATCCACCCTCGACTAGTTCACCCAAACATGATCATTATCAGGTTAACTAAATCTCTTATCTGCCATCTAAAAACATGATTCTCGTGTGTATCATTGGTGTTAAACTATAATCACTTCTATACCAAGGTAATTGTCTAAGTAAGCAGATGTCGGTATTGCTTCTACTAGTCATCTCTAAATCGCAGAGGTGGTCATAAAGAGCAAATGGGTGGCTCAATGAGGAAGGACGTGGTAGAGATGGATCTCTGATCGGACTGTATGGCATGTCGGGCTGTCAACAATGTGGGTTGCTTATAGCATGTTTGGTTGGCTGGTTCGTGCCCAGCCAAGCTCGTCGTATGCAACTTTGAGGCATTTGGTTGCTCGCATCGGAGTCCAAAACCTGCTCCCTAGATGCAAAAGGCAAACCAACACCTAACTCCACATATACGGATTTCATTTGTATTTCTGACGAATTTGACTTGCATGGTGCGGTGTGGAGAGTTTCCTAACATTGATATTACCATGTGATTACTGTGTACTATGCGAATTAGTATATTTTAAAGCATATTAAGATATTAGAAGTAAAACAGAAACTACTAGAGTGCACTTACACAAGTTAAATACTATAAGACCACTTGTTTTCCTATTTTTATTTTATATGGTATGGTTTTATGTAGGCAACAAACACCATTTCTTCTCGACCAAGCTATATACATGGAGACAACCAAAGAAGAATAGCTTGCACCTCGACAAGCTTGTCCAGCAAGGGCATGCTTCCTAGATGAGAGCCAGGCTCCTCTCACTAGCAAACCAAACATATGTTATAGCGTGTGGGCAATGTTGGTCGCTTGGTTGCTGGCTTCTACTGCTTGGTGTCCTAGATGGTTACACTCGTGCTACTACCCAGTTGCGAGTGTAGCAGCAGTTGTGGAGGGTAAGCTTGTTGAACACTCCTCACATATACATAGGTCTCAAGTGAATAGAT